>NC_138779.1:107301338-107541338 GCF_965119305.1 Pelophylax lessonae | reverse complement strand
ACCTTCAAGTATGTAGTACAAAGGCCTGCCTAATTGGATAAGTGAAAGTGTTGTTTAGCTTTGACATCACATTATGTGGTTTGTGGTTAATCTATCAGAAAATTGTACAACAAAAATTGAACATGTATGGCCATACACACTATAAGATTTTCCGTAGACTTTTTCCTTCAGATTTACCTTTTCTATGTAGTGCAAGGGCCTGCCAGATTGCATACAAATTGAAAGTGTTTAGGTTTGACCTCATTATCTGGTTTTGGTAAATCTAAAGGAAAAAGTCTTCAGAAAATCTTAAGCCCCGTACACACGTACTGATCGTCGGCCGAACGATCGGCTGTCTTTTGTCCAGGGCTGTCCTGTCTGTTGAAAACTGCAAAAGACTGCACACAAATTTTGTCGGCCAACAACAGACGACTGCAGAAGTGATGTCATGTGATGGTTAACTTTCCCTGTGTTTTTTCTTTTCTGAGCATGCCCAGTCTTGCAAATCAGCCGATTGTCGGCCGAATTCTGTACTGACTGGCGAACAATCGGCCGTTCTGGTGTTGGCCAACAAAAATTTTAATGCCTGCACGACAGATTCTGTTCGGCCGAAAATGCGCTGTCGGCTGTCGGAAGCATCATACTAACAAGCCTACAATCGGCCGATCGGTCGTCGGCCGAATATTTACGGCCGAAGATCGGTACGTGTGTACGAGGCATTATAGTGTGTATGGTATGGCCCATTAAGCTGGCCATACATGTTCAACTTTTGTTGTACAATTTTCTGGTAGATCTACCACAAACCACATAATGTGAGGTCAAAGCTAAAAAAACACATTCACTTGTATCTAATTAGGCAGGCCTTTGTACTACATACTTGAAGGTAAATTTCAAGAAAATTGGACAGAAAATTGTAAGAAAATTGGAACATGTATGGCCAGCCTTAAGCCTCGTACACACGTACCGATTGTCGGCTGTAAATATTCGGCCGACGACCGATCGGCCAATTGTAGGCTTGTTAGTATGATGCTTCCGACAGCCGACATCGCATTTTCGGCCGAACAGAATCTGTCGTGCAGGCATTAAAATTTTTGTTGGCCAACACCAGAACGGCCGATTGTTCGCCAGTCAGTACAGAATTCGGCCGACAATCAGCAGATTTGCAAGACTGAGCATGCTCAGAAAAGAAAAAACACACGGAAAGTTAACCATCACATGACATCACTTCTGCAGTCGTCTGTTGTTGGCCGACAAAATTCGTGTGCAGTCTTTTGCAGTTTTCAACAGACAGGACAGCCCTGGACAAAAGACGGCCGATCGGTCGGCCGACGATCAGTACGTGTGTACGAGGCATCAGTCTAAATGAAAAAGCCACTTTGTGCTCATGCTGAGATTATTGAAAGCATTTCTTATGTGTGTTGACTTGTAAGAAACTTTGATCATGGATGGCCAGCCAAACACTCATTCATTAGTGAACTGGTGATTTTGGTTTAGGAACCAACAGACCCAATTAATTACTTTGCTGGGCATTTCCTATACTGGGTGGGTGTAGTTTAACCAAGGTTATATAAAGGGATGTATGAGATCATATCATTTGGCCTGTGGAAGGGCCACAGGTCTTTATGTCCGAATTTGCTTTTGGGGTGGGGGTTTGCTGGCATGCCTAAAGATCCATATTGCAGTAAGTGTATTCTGTTGGATGAATACTTTTCATGCTCTAACTGTTTGGTATAGTTTTTGCAAAGTGTGTCTTTATGTACTCTATACATGTTTTTTTTTATTTTCATGCCTCTGTTTAGCTGTATGTTCTACTGATTTGATGGTATTTAAATGAAAAGGCAGGCTCATGCAAACAATTAACATAAAAGTATGTTGGGTATGTTTTATGCTTAATACTAAGGTGTCTACAACTTATTTTGCTTGACTTTTGGATATTGTAAGCTCTATCTATCCATCATATGTTGTATCTTTGCACTGTAATTTGAATAAAAATTACTTGATTTGGGGGTTTTGGGGGGGGGGGGGCATTTCACATTTCACATTTCACATGCTTGCTTGAGTGATTACTGATGTTTTATACATGTTCAATAAAGCTTATTCATTTGTACACAGCTCCTGTTTTTTTGTTTTCTTTTCTTCATATTTGTCTAGATGTAATTCAGATATCTTTTGTGTCTGTTGAATGTAATCCATTTCTTGTATTTTTTGTGTGTGTGCAATGGCAGTACAGTATGAACTTGGGTAGGGTTTCTCCATTTACTCCAGCGAAGTGTGTGTGTGTGTTGGGGGTGGTGTGTTGGGGGTGGTGTGTGTGTTGGGGGTGGTGTGGTGTGTGTGTGTGTGGGGGGGGTGGGGTGTGTGTGTGTGTGTGGGGGGGGTGGGGTGTGTGTGTGTGTGTGTGTGTGTGTGTGTGTGTGTGTGTGTGTGTGTGTGTGTGTGTGTGTGTGTGTGTGTGTGTGTGTGTGTGTGTGTGTGTGTGTGTGTGTGTGTGTGTGTGTGTGTGTGTGTGTGTGTGTGTGTGTGTGTGTGTGTGTGTGTGTGTGTGTGTGTGTGTGTGTGTGTGTGCTAAATTGTAAGAAAAAATTAAAGTGTTTATGTATATATTTAGCTAAAAATATATAAATTAAGGAATAATACAAAATTTCCATTCAGTCGCTGTGGATGAATGTAACCAAAACATTTAATAAAAAAAATCACTAAAAATGATTACTAAATAAAAGATTGCTACAGCGCTCACTCACCTTTTTAGTTGGCTTAGGTCAGTGATGAACCTTGGCAACACAGGTGTTTTGTAACATTTCCCATGATGCTCACCTACACTGCAGAGTACATGAGCATTTTGGGAAATGTAGGGCAAAAACATCTTGGGGGGGGGGGGGTTAAAGGTTACCATCACTGGCCTAGGTAAAACATTTCCAATACATTTTAGTTGTCTGTGTGCGCCATTTTTAAAATAAAGCAAAATCTCTTTACAATAAATTGCAAATGGCACATTGGCGTTCGCCCTGGACCAGAAATGACACCAAATTGGCTTGCACACATTCCAGCAAGTGGTCACAATCAACTGGCTAATCATGGTGAGGGCCACTTTCAGCTGTGAAGAAATGGCATTCATATGCAAAGTAAGTGTGTGTGTGTGGGGGGGGGGTCTGTGCTTGTAATCAGAGCATTGATTACCAGTGCAGACCCTTGGGGGATGCCACTAGAGCCACCAGGGATGCCCACCCATGCCACCATTGATGCCAATCAGTGCTCAGGGAACCTGTTAGTGCCCTCCTCATCAGTGCTGCCCATCATTACCATCTTTCAGTGCTGCCCACCAGTGCCAATCATTGCCCATCAGTGCCACCTATCAATGCCCATCAATGCTGCATATCAGTGCCACCTATCTATCTATCAGTGCTGCATATTAGTGTCTCATCAGTGCCTGCCAGCGCAGCCTCATCAATGCTCGTCAGTGCAACAAAAAACATATTGATTTACCAAATTTTATTACATAAACAAAAACACATTATTTTAGGGGTCAAACATTTAGGTCTTCTTTTTGCCAATAGAAAAAAAAACCTTGCAGTGATCAAATACCACCAAAAGAAAGCACTATTTTTTATGAAAATACTGTCATACATTTGTGTTAGGTACAGGGTTGCATGACCGCACAATTGTCATTCAAAATGCAACAGTATAAAAAGCTGAAAATTGGCCTGGGCAGGAAGGGGTGTAACTGCCCTGTAAGGAAGTGGTTAACTATTGAAACATGGGAATAAATATTCCAGGGTTAATCATGCTCAGCTCAATGGTTTAGTGGTTAGTGTTCCTGGCTATAAACACTGAGAGCATGAGTTCAAATCCCAAGTGTGCCATCACCTTCTTAAATTTTAGACAGCTATAAATAAATACTGAAACTTGGCAAATGCATAATTGCACCCTGCACATATGCATGTTTGTTTCTTGAATATACAAGGCCATTGACATGCAATTTTAGGTGATGTAGCCAATGTATTACTATGTGGCCAAAAAAAAATTATGGCACACAGGGTGTTATCATGGTTGGGCCTTGAACTCATGACCTAGCAATCTTTAGCTGTGAGCTTAGCCCACTACACCAAAGTGCTGAATACAATCAGATATGCCTGAAAGTTTCAGATGAATAAAGAATGAAGACTGCTAATTAGACAGCTGTGTAGTCTGCTATTAGAAAATCTAAAGGTTAAAACACATAAGATACATAACTATACCTTAAAATTAAAATAAACCATAATAAATGACATTGCTGTGTAATAGTGATTCAGAATAGACAAATTTCCTTTTATGAAAAACACAAAGGGAATTTGGCTAACTCCAAACTCAAATTCAGCCTAAGTTAACTCCAAACTCAAATTCAGCCTAAGTTAACTCCAAACCCGAATTCAGTCTAAGTTAACTCCAACTCCGAATTCATTAAAGCATCTAGTTGATGGTTTAACTCCAGCCACTTACCTAATTAGGATGCAATGAGTTTAGGCTGGAGTTATTTCTGGAGAAGTGAGCAGCTCTACTCCAAACTTATACTGAATTAGGCCCTCTGTGTCAGATTTGTCCGTCGCAATGTCGCAGTCCCACTAAAAAGCACTGATCGCCGCCATTACTAGTAAAAACAATAAAAAATAAAAAAAATGAGTTTTTGCAGGTTAAGATGCCTGCTGTCCTATGTATGTTTTGTAATAAAAACTGGCACGTAGTTGTGTATCTGTATGGGGGGGGGGGGGGGGCGGCTGACAGACGGTAGTGACCCAGCGCTGCGGTGGACATCTCCTTGTGCTGTGCGTGGGAAGCTGAGAAGTGGGAGCCTGATCTGCTGGATTTTGTAGTGCCATAAGGATTCTCTCCTCTCTCTCCCTCACTTGCTTTCTCTTTCCCCCCCTCTCTCATTGCCTCTGTCTTTTCTCCCCATCTCTTATCTTTCTCTCTCCCTCCCTCTCTTTCCCCCTCTCTCTCTCCCTCTTCCCCTCTCTTTCCCTCCCCCTCTCCCCCTCTCTTTCCCTCTCCCCCCTCTCCCTCTCTCTCTTTCCCTCACCCTCTTCCCCCCCTCTCTCTTTCCCTCTCCCCCCTCTACCTCTCTCATTCTCTCTCCCCTTCTCTCCCTGACTTCTGTACTCAATACTCTCTGTTGTATGTTACACAGTCCTAACCAAAGTGTTCATTCTCTCAACAGTTACTAATTGTATTGAAGTTCTTCTTTAAGGTAGGCTCAGACAGACAAAGTGATATTATTCTCTGTGCAAAAAAGGCAAATGTAATGAAAAAGTTTTAGTTTTGAAAAAATAATTGTCTATCCTGAGGTGTATGTGTGTGGCTGTGAGGCTGTCCGTTGTCCGTGCCCTGTGTAGTTACCACACATGTGCAAAGGATTCAGCAAGTGTTTTTGATCAAGTATAAACACATTGGTCAGTCTCTCCTGACAGTAAATCTGCAGTCATCCTGTATTTAACAATAGGTGAGGTGTGAGCTAGGTGATTGTAAAATTCTTACTTAACCCCTTAACGCTGACATAATGCAAATTTGCATTCTTTGGCTTCAAGGGATTGTATTAGGGTGATGCCTACAGCTGTATGCATCACCCTGGTACCGTTTTTTAGTGCAGACAGTCGACTTTCTTGTGATAACAACCAGTGTGGCTAAGCAGCTGCTTGGCTGTTATCACAAGCAGCGGAAGGGGATGTCATACCATCACTTCCGGTCACTGGAGACCTAAAGGCGAAAGATTTAAAAAAAACAAAATGGCAGTATTCAAAGCAACCACACTTGGCTTTTGAGTGCTTTAAAATGCAGTGGAGGGATTTGGGGTCTTATAGACCCCCGATCCATCCATAAAGAGTACCTGTCACTGCCTATTACTGTCACCAAGGGATGTTTGCATTCCTTGTGACAGCAATAAAAGTGATCAATAATTTTTTTTTTTTAACTACTTCCGGCCCGCACTATAGCCGAAAGACGGCTGCAGCGCAGGCTCTAATTTCAGGGAGGCCATCTTTAAACGGCCTCCCAGTGACAGGCTCCCCACGCGCTCCCGCGAGCGTGCATCGGGGAAAATCTGTGTCTGCCGTTTCCCTTGGACACAGCCAATCACAGATCGTGGTAAATGGCCAATCACAGCGGCCATTTACCACGTGATCGGCCCATGCAATGAGAGATGATCTCATATGTAAACATATGCGATCATCTCTCATCGCCAGCGCTCCTTCCTCACACAGAGACTGCAGTGTGAGGAAGGAGCAGAGCCGATCAGCCGCCGGGGACACAGAAGAATATAATCAGGGCACTGATCACCAGTGCCCTGATTACAACAGAGGTAAATAAAATACAATGTGCCCACCGTGCCCTCCATCAGTGCCCCCGATCAGTGCCCACAATCAGTGCCCATAGTGCTGCCAGTCAGTACCCATCAGTGCCTGCTCATCTAGGCACTGATGAGCACTGACTGGCAGCACTATGGGCACTGAGTGTGGGCACTGATGGTGCTGCCCACCAGTGTCTATCAGTGCCACCCATCAGTGTCCATCAGTGCCACCCATCAGCGTCCAGCAGTGCCACCTCTCAGTGCCCAGCAGTGCCACCTCTCAGTGCCCAGCAGTGCCATCCAATAAGTGCTCATAAGTGCCGCCTATCAGTGCTCATCAGTGCGGCATATTAGTACCTCCTCATCAGTGCCACCTCATCAGTGCCCATAAGTGCCACCTCATCAGTGCCCAAAAGTGCAGCCTATCAGTGCCCATCAGTGCCGCCTCATCAGCGCACATCATTGAAGGAGAAAAATTTTTTTTTTTTTCAAAATTTTCTGTATTTTTTCTTTTTTTTTTGTAAGAAATAAAAAACCCAGAGATAATTAAATACCACCAAAAGAAAGCTCTATTTGTGTGAAAAAAATGTTAAAATTTCATATGGGTACAGTGTAGCATGACCACGCAATTGTCATTCAAAGCGTGAGAGCGCTGAAAGCTAAAAATTGGCCTGGGCAGGAAGGGGGTGGAAATGCCCGGTAGGCAAGTAATAAAAGGTACAGTGTAAAAATTAAAAAAATACAGTAACATAAATAAGAAAAAAATACATTTAAAGTGCTCCATCCCTCCGTGCTTTCACGCATAAGTGAACACATACCTATGTCACACCTGCAAATATAAACGATGTTCAAACTACACATTTGAGGTATCGCCACCATCATTAGAGCGAGAGCAATAAATCCAGCACCAGACCTCTAAAAAGGTAACCATTACAAATGTTTAAAGCTTCACTATGGAGATTTTTAAGTACTGTAGTTTTTTGCCATTCCATGAGTTCATGTAATTTTAAAGTATGACATGTTGGGTATCTATTTACTCAGCATAACATCATCTTTCACAATATACAAAAAATTGGGCTAACTTTACTGTTTAGATTTTTTTTAATTCATGAAAGTGTATTTCTTCCAAAACAATTGCATTTGAAAGACCGCTGCGCAAATACAGTGTGACAAAAAAAAAACAGCAACAACCACCTTTTTATTCTCAAGGGTCTATGCTAATATATATATATATAATTGGGAGTTCTAAGTAATTTTCTAGCAAATAATACTGATTTTAACGCGTAAGCAACAAGTGTCAGAAAAAGGCTTAAGCATGAAGGAGTAAAGGGACACCATAGTTAGTCACTGAAACAACTTTGCGTGATTAAATTTCAATTTACAGAGCAGGACATAGAAACTTCTAAAGAAAGTAACATCTGTTTGAAAATGGAACCATTTTTTTCATGCAGGCTGTGTCAGTAACAGTCAGGGGAAGTGTGGCTAGGGCTGCATGGACAGAAAAAAAGTGATTTACCGCCTAAATGGCAAATGAGCAGTGAGACTTCAGAGGCATGATCTGTAAATCCAAACTGCTTTACTAAGCTAAAGTTGTTTTGGTGATATCCAAATAACTGTATCCCTTTAATCATCTGTTCAACATGTATATTTATAAAATTCACATTGAATTCTCTATAAAAGAACTTTGCTCTTTGTGTGTATTTCCCGTTAATGTAAAAGTCACAATTAAGCAGCACTTTGTATTAAGCAGCACTTTGCATATTCTTGTTACTGTATTATAATACATGGCATTGGATACAATCCTGCATTATATTATCATTATGATATTGTTGTGTTTAGGCAAGATCAGGAAGTAGTTGGTGAGAGGGTGGTGGATGCACGCTTCCTGCAGAAATTGTAGAGGGGAATACAGTGAAGCAGTTAAATCATGCATGGGGGTAGACATAGGGCTATTCTAGATATAAGATGAGGCCAGGGGCTAATAGAAGTATGCTATTTTTTTTAGGCAGAAATTGGGCAATCTAGATGGGCCCAATGGTTCTTATCTGCCGACACATTCCATGTTTCTATTGGCGCTTTTCCACTGCATGGAACCGTAACAGTTCGGCACGCTTTTGTGCTTTTCCACTGCGGTACCGCATGGTATAGGGTCGGAACGGTTCGGTACAGTACGGTATAGGTTTGCTTTTCCACTGCATGGAACCGAACGGTACGGTACGGTACGGCTCTGAAAAAACAGTACCTACTCGATTGTGGTTCCAACAGGTACCAAACTGGAACCATATCCCACAATCCTTTGCATGCAGTCACTACTAGCCACTGATTGGTCAGAGAATCCCACCCACCCCATTGTTATCCCACCCACTTAACTTTAGTACTACTTTAGTGGAAAAGCAAACCTATACCGTACCGTACCGAACCGTTCCGACACTATACGAGTAGAGCCGAGCCGGTACTAGCTGGTACTTGCAGTGGAAAAGTGCCATATGTTACTGGTATTTTGTGGCCCACTGTTTCAGGCAGATTCTTCATTCTACACATACGTTTGCACCTAAAGTGAGCAGAGTCCTACATTAGATATGTGTTTTACTTTTGTTTTTATCCCTATATTATCATGTGATTAGTGAAGTTTTGGATTGCAGAATTAGTAAAAGTTTGCTGGTTTTATGTAGCTCATTGTCATGTTTTGGTATTTTATACATTTTACAGTTGTTTTCATATTGATAAATATGGAGAGGAGTAAAATAAAATCTAAAGAGAAGGGTGGTGCTCAGAAAACACGAGAAAAACGGTCGAAAGAACTTGAGTTAGTAGGAAGGGATCCTAAGCAAATGAAACTATCTTTTTTGGTGGTATGTAAAAAGTTCAAAAGTTAAGGCTGGTTCTTACATTTTATGGTGCAGAAGTGTATATTCACTCTTTGATAACAAGAGTGACTATACCTAGTCTGTTTGCATGTGCATGATGAGTTTTACATTTAAGATTCAAGATGGATTATCAAGGAGTGTGCACACTTGACTTTCCATGATCACAGTTTTATTTTTTATATATATTTTTACCTATTTGAAATCACATAAAATCTTACATGTACGGTAAGTATTGATTATCTCATTTGTTTGCATGAGTTTTTTTTTTTTTTTTATTGTGTTACCATGCATGGAGTTCCCGGAGTTTCTTGGTTACATGTAGAGCAGCATTTCTCAATCTTTTCAACACAGAGGAACCCTTGAATAAATTTCTGGTCTCAGGGAACCCCTGCTAAAAATTAAAAATATACAACTCATATTAGTGTGACAGTCAGTGGGAAGAATGCTCCTTACACTTGTCATCATTGGGAAGAATTACCCCCCTTACAGATAGCTAAAAGGAACAATGGTGTCATTGGAAACTTATCTGAGAGGCAGAAATTGCCCATTGCTCAAGGAACTAGCAACCTCAGAAGGAAACCTGGTTGAGAAACCCTGATCTAGATCTTTTTGGGAAGTTTAAAGTAGGTTGACAAAAAAAATTTGTTTTAGGCTCATGGTATACATGAAAGAACTCCTGTTGATGAGGTTTCTGCTGGACCAAGTCATTCTTCAAGCATGCCAGTTGTATCTGGTGAAGAGGATGTGAGTGAACAAGCAGAAATGCAGGTGGATGAGGAAGAGCTGGTGTCAGAATGCAGAGAGCAAGCACATATGAATGATCCAGATGTTTTTGAAGACCTTCCTGAATTAGAATGTATCGCACCAGAAGACATATCAGAGAGTGTGATGAGTGATCCATTAGAAATACTTTTTTGTCTTCCTCCTGCATGTTCCATAGGAGAAAAAATTAATTTTGTTGAAAAACACCCTTTTCAGCCAACCAGGACTGAATGCGAAGATCTTCCTTTTCAAGAAGCGGACTTTTATTACTGCAAAAAGCCTAATGGGGATCGTATTAAGCGTTCATGGCTAAGTTGTAAGATGAAGAATCGGAAGTTAGAAGCATTTTTTTGCAGCATATGCATTGCCTTTTCTGATTCCTCTTCCTCGTTCACTAGTGGTTGTACTAATTTTCGGCATTGCTATCAGGCAGCAAATAAGCATGAATCTTCTAAAAGCCATTGTGATGCTGTTAGTGCTTATTTCACCGTGAAAAAGAATAGAAGCATTGACACATTAATAAATCAAGCTCATGCTTCCAGAAGAAAAAAGGAGATACTTCAAAATATTGAGGTATTAAACCGTATATTCGATATTGTAAAACTGCTTGGAAAACAGGGTTTGCCATTTCGTGCCCATGGCACTAATGAATCACTGTACAATTTAAATAACAGTGAAATAAACCATGGGAACTTTCTGGAAATTGTCCTACTTTTATCACAGTATGATGTTCCTCTTAAAAATCACCTTGATAAAAGTATTCAGGACAGTGAAAAAAGAAAACAGCGATTGAAAGACAGAAAAACATCAGGAAAACCGACAACTGGACGGGGATCTCTTGTAACATTTTTGTCCAGTAAGACAGTAAATAAAGTATTTGCAGCAATAGTTCGATGCATGAAAACCTTAATTGTGTCTGAAATCGGAGAGAAATGTTTCAGTATACAGGTTGACTCCACACAGGATGTTGGAATTGTAGATCAAGCAACTGTGGTTGTGAGATATGTGAAAGATGAAGAGATTAAGGAACGGCTTGTGGCGATTCTCCCTGTTAAAGATGCTACAGGAAAAGGATTTCATGAACTTCTAGTGTCCTGTTTTGATGTACTTGGATTAGATTTCCAAAAAATTGCTGGTGAATCATTTGATGGTGCAGCAAATATGAGGAGTGAGTATGTGGGACTACGTGCACAGATTGCGAAGGTAGTGCCAGATGCGGTCTATATTTGGTGCTATAGTCATATCCTTAACCTGTGTGTCTCAGATTGCTGTCAAGTATTGGAAGCAAAAAATCTTTTTGGTCTCCTAAATCGTTTGGCAACCTTTATTGGAGACTCCCACAAGAGAATGAATATCTGGAAAGATCAACTGGATAAAAGACATGGACAAGAAAAACTTCTAAAATTGCAAAAACTTGGAGAGACAAGATGGTGGGCAAAAGAAAAGGCCCTGAACTGGATTTTTGGCGAGAAACATTCTCTTTATTTGGACACCCTTGAAGTTTTATATGTAATTTCCCAGAGCAACTTGTTTGAATCAAAAACCACTTCTGAAGCCTCATCCCTTTTTCAAAATCTTTGTCAGTTTAAGACTATCTTAACAGCAAACATATTTTTGCAGGTTTTTGATGTTATAGGGCCAGTTTCGAAATATCTACAAACCAGTGGCCTTGACTTCATGGTAGCATGGCAAATGATTGAAAGTGCAGTTGAACAACTGAAACAAATAGAATTCAACTATCTAAAACAAAAGGCTGAACACTTTGCAATTAAAACAAATGAGTTGATGGATGAAAGTGACATTCTCAGCTCCTTGGAAGTTGAGACTGTGCTTCCAGTTCGAAGAGTGTCACGAAAAAACGCATGGCTGGAGAATCTTCACACGATGAACGACCTGAAGATGAAATGCAATACTTTCGAGCTAGTGTGTTCAGACCCATTCTGGACCAAATCATACAAAGTTTAATAGAGAGATTTTCAGAAAATAAGCAATTGGTTATGGATTCCCACTTTTTGGATCCTCGCACTTTTCTGAAAATTAGGACAGATCCCAAAGTGCTGGATGGAGGGGCACTGGAGAGAATTTCTAAGTTAGCCAGAGTAAACGAATGTTCTCTCAAAACTGAATTAATAAGTTTTGCCAACTTATTTCCCAGTCTTACAGGATGTCTTTCTGAAGATGAGACACAGAAAGTGGAAATAATTCTTGATGATAATGAGGAGGATGAAGATGACAGGATTTCCCCTACCGAAAAACTAGTCGAGGTACAAAAAGAATCTAAGTGTGGTTCTTGCAGGCAGTGCTTTTTTTGCTGTCACAGGTTGTTGCTAAAATACAACCTTTATTCTACAGCTTATGAAAATCTGTCAATCACCTACGAGTACCTGTTGACCCTTTCTTTTACACAAGTGTCATGTGAGAGAGCATTCAGCAAGCTGAAAATCATCAAGAACCGACTCCGAGCCACAATGGGACAAGAACTGCTTGATGCCCTAATGCTCATGTCAGTGGAGAGAGATCTTCTGGAACTGGTCCAGTTTCTTGATGTATTGGAAATTATTCGTCAAAGTTCTTCCTTGATGAGGTCTTTGCTAACTGTTTAAACAATTATTTAGTTTACAAGTTTTATACAGATATTTCTTTCTCTGGCTTCTGTATTTTCTGTATCACATATTCTTTAAGTGTATTGTGTACATACAATACATTCATTTGTTACAACTGTAGATTTTATTTTTGTTAAACCCCTTTGTTGCTATTAAAATTTAATTATGATACCACATTGTATCAAATTTGTCTTGCTATATAACATGAATATCCGTTTTAAAACCAGGTGGGCATGGATGGTGAGTTGATTCGGTGGTTCAACGGGCCACTTGACTGGACTTGCCCCCCAGGCTTAAGGCTGCCAGCCCTCCCCTGGTTGGCCTGATGCCTAGGCTTTTGATCACATGACCAGTGCTAGACAGAGCTTGGAGGAACAATTATTCCAAAAAGTTGACAATTCAGCTCTTCTTTGACCCTTTTGTTTGTACACCTCAAATGAGAAATGTGGGGATCTAAAATAACAAACATTCATACTCACCTATGTAGATGTAGCTGTCCCCAGCCGACGCCACACTAAGAATTTAGTCTGCTCTGAGCACAGAGCAGTGGCTGTCAGTTGCCAGTCAGGAATCTGGGCGGATCCTGACATTATTGCCGGGATTCCTGCAGAGCCTGGACCAGCGCAGTTACATCAGTAAATGTCTCTCTCACAGCCCAGAGTCAGAGTTCAGTTCCCCCCTCCCCTTCACAGACAGGAGAGGAGAGATTGTGATAACAAGCTTCTCCTACTCCCACCCTCTCATCTTTTGTCTGCATTTCCCACAGTCACTGAAAGTGCTATGCTTTAGAAAAGGGGATGTGTGGGGGAGATGTTTGAAGCCCAGCAGCCAGAAGAGAAAAGGGCAGATAGCCTGTGCTTCTCCATCCATCCACTGTGAAGCCTCCCCCCTCCCTCCCTATTCTCTCTGGCCTCCCAGTGAGTAAACTAATGTAAGAGGGACTCTGATGTAAGGGGGGCTTTGAGACCACAGCATTCCCGCTTACATCGGAGGCTCCTTAAATAAGGGTTCCCCTTTACATTCCAGGGTCCACAGAGATCCGCCCCTACAGTGTAAGTGAAAAGAAAACTGAAAGAAAAGAGAAATAAACTCTGTGGACTCTGATGTAAGGAGGCTCAGCAGACTCTGATTTATGGAAGCTCTGCAGACTCTGATTTACAGGGACTCTGCATACTGTGATATGAAGTAAGGCACTCTCTGTGGACCCTGATGTAAGGGATGCTTTGCAGACTCTGATGTAAGGGTGCTCTGGACTCTGATGTAAAGGATGCACTGCAGACTCTGATGTAAGGGGAGCTCTGATGTAAGGGGGTTCTGTGTACGCTGATGTAAGAGGGAGGGCTCTGAGGACTCTGATGTAAGTGGGCTCTGTTGACTCTGATGTAAAGGGAGCTTTGATGT
The DNA here is from genome assembly GCF_965119305.1 of Pelophylax lessonae. Taxonomy (NCBI): domain Eukaryota; kingdom Metazoa; phylum Chordata; class Amphibia; order Anura; family Ranidae; genus Pelophylax; species Pelophylax lessonae. The sequence continues at coordinate 107,527,410 of NC_138779.1, read as the reverse complement.
AAGGGGGGCTATGCACACTCTCACGTTAGGGGCCTCTCTGCAGACTTCGATGTAAGTGGGGCTCTACAGACTGTAATGTAAGGGGGCTCTGTGAACTCTGATGTAAGGGGTCTCGGCAGACTCTGATTTATGGGGGCTCTGCAGACTCTGATTTACAGGGGCTCTTCATACTGTGATGTAAGAGGGCGCTCTGTGGACTCTGAAGTAAGGGGCTCTCTCTGGACCCTGATGTAAGGGAGCTCTGGACTCTGATGTAAGGGATGCACTGCAGATTCTGATGTAGGGGGAGCTCTGATGTAAGGGGGGTTCTGTGGGCTCTGTGGACTCTGATGTAAAGGGAGCTTTAATGTAAGGGGGACTATTCACACTCTCACGTTAGCGGTCTCTCTGCGGAGTCTGATGTAAGGGGGGCTCTGCGGACTCTGATTTAAGGGGGCTCTGTGGACTCTGATTTAAGGGGGCTCTGCGGACTTTGATGTAAGGGGAGCACTGGTGTAAGGGAAACTCTGCAAACTCTGATAATAGGGGTTGCTCTACTGACTCGGATGTAAAGTGGGCTCTGGGAACCCTGTTTAAATGGGAATTCTGGGAACTCTGATGTAAATGGGAGCTCTGTTAACAGAGACCCCCGTTTATCACTGCTCCTCTTTACACCAGAATCTGCTGCGTTTCTTCTTACATCAGAGTTCCCTCTTTATATCAGAGTTCTCAGTGTTCCCCCTTAAAGAAGAGTCCCCAGAGTTCTCCCTTACATCAGAGTCTGCAAAGTTGTCCCTTACAGTGTAGTGGAGCTCTGCCTGCTCAGATGTAAGGGGAACTCTGCTGATTCAGATGTAAAGGGGAACTATGCAGATTTAGATGTAAAGGGAAACTCTGTGGATTCTGTGGACTTTGATGTAAAGGGGGACACTCTGTGGTGGGCGTAAAAGGCCCCGGGATCAATGGGAAAGGCTCTGGGCTTAGAGGGAAGAGGGGGGGCTCTTCATTGCACCGGAGCTCGAAGTTACTAGTTACGCCTCTGCCACCTGATGGTCGTCACAGGCTATCAACTGCTTTCAGATTACACAGCTTGCCTGTCAAACCACCTCCGCTCTTGAATCGCCAGCTGTGCCTGCTGTCAGTAGTCCCTCACCTTGTCTGCCCACTAGTTGATTTCCACTACGCAGAATTAACCCACCATCCAGAGATGGCTTTATTTGGGGCAGGCTGTGTATGAACTTGGTACAGCCTCCAGAAAAAACTGGCAACAGACATTCTGACATTGATAGAAAACCAATGCTGTCAACTTGACAATGATCAGGATTTGGTAGGCAGGCTTAAACTACGGTACTGTGTAGCACTACTTCCTTGCAAGGTTTACAAATGTACAGTAAACTCATTGTGGATGTGTAAACAGAGCTGATGTATCGTGTACCACCATTTGTCTGCTCAAACACTAATAAAACCTTCCTTTCTACTCACACTGCTCCGGTGCAGTTTTACTGCAGAACAAGTGCAGCACAGTGTACCCCCGGTTTTTGTGCGGGTTACCAATGCTTTCTGATGAACTTCTATTAGATCAGCTGGTTTTGGTGTGTTTTCTAAAACGTGTGCCAAAATTCCAGCATGCAGAACCTTTGGTGTGCTTTCATAAAATGCACCAAAGCCACCTAATCTAATAGAAGTCTATGGGAAAGCATGGGTAACCTGTATAAAAACCAGGGGTACACTGCATTGCAATGAAAATCGCACAAGAGCAGTGTGAAAGGGGCCTAAATCCAGCCATGTCTCCAGTGTCACCTCAAGTGTTGTTCATAGCCCTTTCAATTCACCTGTGTGAAAGACAGAACACTATCGCATAGGCATGTATTTCCAGCACACTTCATGTCCTAGATCTAGAGGGACCAAGCTGCCCCTCCACTGATACAGTACATGGGGAAAAGAAAGCGTTACTGGCAGGACAATTGGGTGAAAATAGAGGAAAAGAGCTAGGCAGAAATAAAGAGGAATAAAAATGCAGCCACTACATTATAAGGACTGGTAAGTTGCAGTATAATAATTTATTTTTCCTGGGTTTAGAAATACCTTTTTTTTTTTTGTAAATTCTGTTTTATTGAGCTTTGCAGAAATAGTACAAGACAAAAAAAAAAAAAGGAACAGTGCACAATTACACCAGTGTTACCAACATAAAAGTTGATTGTACTTTATACCTAAAAAAAAATCAGTTCCTTATAATTACAGATGGAAGAGGATAAAGAAAGGTTTAAGCCTAATACACATGGGCCAAATGTCAGGCGGCATCGGCCTGTGTGTACTGCAGTCAGTCCCAATTCTAAAGGGCATGACCGGAAAAGGTCTGCCGATCAGCTCCGGCTCCACAGACCGGGGTGTTCTGGTGGGGGGGGGGGATGGAAGAGGGGGCCATCCCCCTGTCAGAACACAATACAACAGCCGGGAAGATCACTGGGCATAAAAAAAATTAGCTAAAAATACTGTAGCTGCTGACTTTTAGTAAAAGGACACTGACCTGCCCAGGGATCCAGCAATGTTGGCACCATGAGCCGATTCTTTAATCGGCTTTGGGTCCTGGCACCGGCATCTTCACTAAGGGCTCTTTCACACGGGCTAACTGATCAGGTCCGCCTGTCAGTTTTTTCAGGTGGATGTGATCGGATGCTCCATGCACCCCTATGAAACAGAGGATGTCAGCGGTGACATCTCCACTGACACCCGCCGCTATCTGATCTGATCCTGTCTGTGAATTCCAGATGGATGGAAACCCTATTTTCCATCCGCCTGGAGGATCGGATTGGATGAAAATGGACAGGCAGTTTGTTTTCATCTGATCTCCCATAGAGGAGAGCAAGGATCTGACAGGTTCGTCTCTGCAAAGTAAGCGGAGATGGACCTGTCATCCGCCTTATCAGCGAGGATCGGCGGATGGATCCCCGCTGAGCAAAACTGAGTCCGCTGAGCAGAAAGCCTGTGTGAAAGGACCCTAAGGGGAAACCGACAGTGAAGCCTTCAGGTCAGGTTCAGATCAGAGTCACGCTGCGCTTTCTGAATGGCCTCGCCATCTTCTGGGACCTGTGTGTCCCAGAAGGCAGTGGTGGGGGAGGGGCCAGAAAAACTCGGTGATCGCTGTGGCGATCTTACCCAGAAGTGGGAGCCCCCCCCCCACAAAGTAAAATGTGGCAGTGAAGGAGGGTGAGGGTGCGAACAAGTGAAGCTTCTCCTTTTGGATGGAGCTCTGCTTTAGGTCTGTGGTATTGTGTGTGGTTGATTATACCAAGACATAACAGAGAAACTTTTATTATCAGGCAGTAACAGTTTGCTACTGTATTACCTTACCTAGGGTGAACAGTTTAGGAAATAACATGATGTAAACAGTGCAATCATTGTTTATATAGCAAATAACATCCTCTTTCCTGTGTACTGTCCTAATGCACAATAGGTTTGTTCTGAACCCAATATAAATCTGGGGATCTTCCATGCAGCAATAATTAATTAAAAGACAAAACACTGAACATGACCTTTGCTAATGCAGTTGCCTTAGCAGAAAAAAGTTACCACTAAACTCCAATCAGTCCACATTTTATCCTAATCTGAATGATATATAATGTCCATGGCTCCTATCAGGTATTTTATAGGTTGTCTTTTGGGACTCTGTTTTCTTATGATGTATTTACAGTATGTGTTGTGCAGACCTCTTCTCATGTTATTTGGTATTTTTACAATGCTGCAATAAGGTGATAAATTGCCCAGAGAAAATGGCCCACATGTTATTAGACATCTCAACCTGTAAAAATGTATTTCAGGGAGGGGGCAACCTCATTTCAGGGAGGTGGCACTCCGCACCCCCCTCCCCCCCTCTTCCCCCACCAATTAAACACAACTAGAGGATCAATAAATAAAAATGTGATCAGTATACAGAGGTTTACTTCTTCAGAGAGATATTAAAGGAACACTCTAACCATCATGACCACTTTAGTGATTTGAAGTGGTCAGGGTGGTAGGAGTAAGAAACACTGCACATGCAGGGATACTTACAACTTTGCCTTACTGCAGGCTGGTAGTGCTGGTGGGTACTGTTGGCGGGTACTGCTGGAAGGTACTGCTGGTGGTTTCTGCTGGTACTGCTGGCTGGTACTTCTGGTGGGAAATGCTGGCTGGTATTGCTGTTTGGTTACTGCTGGATGGTACTGCTGGCTGATACTGCTGGTGGGTACTGCTGGCTGGTACTGCTAGTGGGAAATGCTTGCTGGTACTGCTGGCTGGTACTGCTGGCTGGTACTGCTGGTGGGTACTGATGGCGGGTACTGCTGTGGGTACTGCTGGATGGTACTGCTGGATGGTACTGCTGGCTGGTACTGCTATTGGGAAATGCTGGCTGGTACTCCTGGTGGAAGGGGCCGGACTGGCCTACCGGGATACCGAGAAATTGGGGCCGCTTTGAGATGTGGCTGCGGGCTGTGGCGCTGCTGGCCCGCTGCACTGAATTGAGTGACGGATTCTTTCTTACGCGGCCGCTGTGAGCGGGATGACGTCATGTCCAGAGGGCAGCAGCTGCACGGCAGCTGATCTCCAGAGTCCTTCACACTCACATCATAGCGGCATCAGATCCTTCCCTTCCCTCTAACACAGACACACACCAGCATCGCAGCAGCCACCAGGCATCACTGTGTCTGAGACACTGACTGACTGAGCAGAGTGGAGCTGCTCTGTTGTAGACAACCAGGTAAGAGTAAAGGGGCTTGGGGGGGGGGGAAACCTGAGTGTATTGCATTTGGGAGGGGAGAATCAGCATTGTATTAGGACCCCTAATACAATGCTGATCCTTCTCCCCTAATACAATGCTGATCTCCCCCCCAATACATTGCTTTTCCCCCCCGGCCAGGGGGTCATCATTTTATTAGGGGGAGGGGGATCAGCATTGTAAAAGGGGGAGGGGGAGGGGGCCGGGGGGTAACAGCACTGTATTAGAGGGAGGGGGGTCAGCATTGAATTAGGGGAGGGGGGAAACAGCATTGTATTAGGGGGAGGGGGCTGGGAACAGCGGTGTGTTAGGGGAGGGAGGGGGATCAGAATTGTATTAGGAATTAAAAAACAATAGATAAGCTGGCGCTCTGGATAAAAACAGAGGGGTCAGTATGACCAGTGTATGGCGGGCCATGCACTGTGACTTAGAATAAATAAACTAGCAGCAGTGCATCTATGTGCAGGACATACCATAAAAGGTATGAAAGTCCATCAAAGAAAAAACAGTCTTTAACAAAGGGCTGGCTCCATGACACAAGGAAGCCAGGCTCTGTGGAAAGGATAAAACAAGGAAACAAACGGAGTGCCTCTAAGTGCAGTATGTTTAATCCAGGGGTGCACACAGAATATAAAAACTCACATGGGGTACATGGTGTAAGGCTCAAAACTGGTGCCGGGAGATGGTAATGGAGTCCAAAGTCCAGTGTCCAGGAGTGGAATGCAGATGGAAGCTGGTAGATTGAATAGGAGGACAAACAAAGCTGGCCGTTGTCTTCCGGGATCAGCTTGCTTCCACGTGTCAGACTGGAATGAAGCATATCGCCGCGTGACATCACCAGGACCAGATTGGGAACACAACACGTTTCAGAGCATGCGCCAAGCTCTTAGCGGGCATGCGCGCCCTTTTTTCAAGTGTGACACACTTGGATTTGGATCTGATTGTTCTTTGCCTACCAGAGAGCAGACCCCACTAGCAGATCCTAGACATGTGCAGAAATTGGGATGTATCCAAATTTTTAAATTACAAAAGTACCGAATGTAAATGAAGCCAAAAAATAACGAAAAAAAATCAGACGAAATTCAAATTCGAATAGATTTGACTAGTTTTCAAATTTGAATAGTTTTCAAATTTGAATTAAAAAAGTTTTCAAATTCAAAAAGTTTTTGAATTCAAATAATTTTGGATTTGTTTTCCAATTTCCAAAGAGAATAAAATATAATAGAAAAAAAAAAGGAATAGAATAGAAAAAAAATAAAATAGAATAGAATAATAAAAAAAAGAATAAAATAGCAAGAATATAACCATGTTCTGAAATTTGAATTTCAAATGGAATGCATTTGAATTAGAGTACATAAGAAAAGAATAGAATAGAAAATAGAATAGACTAAAATAGAAAAGAAAATAATACAATTAAAAAACAATAGAATAGAATAGAACCAATTCCCAAAATTCAAATAGAATCAATTCAAATTTGAATAGAACAGAAAAGAATAGATTAGAATAGAAAATAACAGAATAGAATAGAATATAACGAATATAACCATCTTCCAAAAATCTTCCAAAAACAAATTAAACTAATTTAACTAAACAAATTTAAAGCAAATAACGAATCAAAACAAATCAAAACTATTTATTTTTTGTTCTGCATATGTCTAGTCAGTCTAGTATATGTCAAGTCTATCCCCACCTCGCACCTTTGCCCGAGCTTGGGCACAGAACGAAGCCTACTCTTATCTGATCCAGAAAGTGGAGACCCTTTACACCCCAGGAGCTTTTAACGACTTGTCCAAAGGAAGGTGGCCATGGAGTATGGGTACGATTATCCATATGCTCCCCTTGAGCGCAAGAGAGGGGCCTGGTGTGAAGAAGGGGCTTCCTGTATGTCCCCAAGCCACATCGGAATCAATCCAATCCTCAATTATGGGACATCTTCCTGTCAATCAAGGCGAATTGGAATCTGGGGCGGTCCATCTACATTGACCAGGTAGAGGTCCACCGACCAGAAGGAAAAGGCCAAGCCTGGGCCATCAATATCCTGAGTCCTGAAGGCAAGATCGTCTGCATACCTCATCCTGACCACTACTACTGAGGTGTGCCAATTTCTTGCTTCAGCTGAAAAGTTTGAGTTACAAAGGGGCCAGTGAACCTGAAAAATTTGTTGTAGCTGCTGAAAAGTGTTGAGTTACAAAAGCGGCTAGCATGCCTGAAGAGTCCCTTTGATACTATGTTGCTATTACGGCTGGAATGCCTTTTTCCCAAATCCCCCTTCCCTTCTATCCTTGCAAAAGAAGATGGGGATCAGCGGCACTGCTACAGTTTCTTCACCTGGGAGAAAGAACTTTTGCCACAAAAGACTTCTTCTGCTAGGAGCCGCTACCTGGAGGGGGTAAACCCCTAAGTTCACAGGGATACTCTGCTAAAGGACACTTAGTGAAGATCTTTTTGGCTATGTGCCACCACTATTGCTAAGAGAAGTATTGAGAAAGGACACTTTGCCAAGATACTTTGTTTAAAGGACACTTTGCGAAGATCCTTTGGGCCAGTGGGCCAGGATCATTAAGTGCAGAGAAGAGGACACTTTGCAAACATACTTTCTTTAAAGGACACTTTGCAAAGATAATTTTGGGCCAGTGGGCCAGAGTAATGTTGGAAGAAACTTTGTTGCTACCCTGTGGGTAAGGGTAGTGGCTCATTGCCTATTTAGAGAGAGGAATGCCAGAGTGAAGGATCCTTTGAAGAGTCCTTATGGACACTCAAAAGTAAGGAAAGCTTTGCTCAGGCTCCAGCAATAATAGCCTGCCGCCAGGAGAAGATGTGTTGCCTCGAAGTTACAGAGAGAAGAACACTGTGAACACAATTAGGGTGGACTCTGCACTTCTTTATCCTAACTTGTGGGTCTGACTATAATAAGAAAAGTCAGTGCCCTGGTAATTGAGAGGGACTGTGCCTATTGCTAGTCATACGGCACCAGTACAGATGTGTTAGTCAGTTAGATTGGCAGGATTGGTCTGTTTTTGTCTATTACAGGTGCACAACAGAATGACGAGTCAAATGTGCCCTTAAAGGGGCCGGATACATCAGAAGTCTCTATGGGAATGTTAGAGTTAGAGATTCTGCAGGTAAGAAGGTCGCCTCTACAGAGAGGGCAGTCTCACTGTGAGTATGTAGGATGTGCAGTTGCTATGTGTTTACCCTTTCCCTTGCAGGCTTGTGGAGGATCCTTACTATACATATCATGTATATATGTACAAATGTTATTTCTAGCATAGTTAGTCAGGAAATTCAACCTTTTCCTGTCAGACAGATTTTTTTTTGTTTGGCAGGAGGGGGGGGGGGGGTTGCATTGGTCTAAATGCACCTGGTAAAGTGCTATGTGTAGATTTGTAAATATTGTACAGCAGAGATTTATATTTTTTAACATAATTTATTGCATCTACTGGCCCCATATGGGGTATGCCCCATAGCCCTGTACCTATGTTATTTTCCTTTTCCCCCTTTCCAAGTTCGTGGGATATTCCCTGTAAGTTTTTACAAAGGTATTTTTGTAAGGGCGGATGCCCAGAGCCAGTAAGGACATGGCTCAGTTTGGTGGGGGCGGGGTAGGGGGGTGGATGTTGCACCCTCCTAGGTGGTTGATAGAGAGAGAGTATAGTTTTGGATCTTTTCTGCTTACCAGAAGGATTGTCAGGTAAATCTATATTGTTCTCTGCCTACTAGAGAGCAGGATCTGCTAGTAAGGTCTGCTCATTGTGCTCAGGTACAGCTCAGTTTCACACTGGTCCAATAGGGAGACATATTGGACAGCGGGAGGAAACCTGGCAAATGAGTGCACAGGCATTGAGTACAGCCCTGGGGATTGTCGGAGGAAAGTGCATGCTGGGATACTGTATAAATGCCAAGAGCACATGTGCTTGGGGTCTTGCAGCTGGAGAGCGGAGTCCCAGAGGGAGGGGGCGGCTGCCTCCTCCTCTGTAGAACTTGCAATGTGGCCTCAGGTGGTCAACCTGAGTGCCTAAAGAGTAGAGAGGAGCTGAACCCAGAGGTCCTGCAGAACTGACTGGAAGAGAGACACTGGAAAGGATCTGATTCTGCATATAGTGAGTACAGATCTGTGACAAGGGGCCTTTCCTGAGGGGGGCCATCCCTTCAACAAGAAGAGTCAGTGGACAGTGTCAATAAAGGGGATGCTAGAGAGTGTCCTAAATATATTGTAGTTCATCAAGTTGTTGCGGGAGAGAGAGTAAGGAGGCTTAACCCTTTCCATACCTGTGGCAGTATTGTGTCCTTGTAAGGGCAAGTGAGACTTGTCCTTATCAACTGTAAATCATTCAAGTTGGAGTATCCCACTATTCCCTTCTCCTTTCCAAGTTCCACAAGAAATACCAAAAACCAAAACCACTGGACTGTTTATTGAGTAACGAGCTATTGGGAGTAAGGATGGATGTGTGAACTGTCCCTTAGTGACTGTCTGCAGGTAATCAGAGGAGGCCCAAGAAGTTTTGTTGAGGTGCTCCATTAACATCAGTACCAGACACGCATCTAAGACATGAACCTGTTAAAGATGAAGGTACTCACTGTCCTCTTTGTTTTTTTAAAAAAAGGAACCAGCAGCCTGGAAAGACCATTTATCAGCAATTTAAACGGCTATTTTGTCCTTTAGTTTTATCAGTTTTTCTGTAGTAGGTGGAATATTTTCCAGGCATTGAGCCTGATGTGGGTCTGCCATTGTTACCGGTTACCTCTCCAGCCCATGTGCGCTGCGACCCTGGGCGTGATAACTGAGACATTGACAACTCCGGCATCTTTGTTTTGTGGTTTTATTGTAGATAAGGGGATGGGAGAAGAGAATGAGTGGGATACTCCTTAGGCTCAACTAAATACACTTGGGACTTTATCCAAAAAGCGCTGCCTTGACTCCAGCCGACGCTAGCCATCGCTCATTGACTCTCAGAACACACTGTAACTTGATAGAAGTGCTGAATCCTCGACTTTAAGTCCAGAAGATCCAGGATTGTGGATTATAGAACTACTGACACTGCATCACGCACTTCCCCCAAACTTATATCCACTCCCAGAATCCTTTGCGGCATAATCTGCCTTCTGGGGTAGTTGCAAGCTTGAATGTGTCCCCTGATTGGGCTTCCTCCACTACCCTATGAGAAGCCTCTCACAGGAGCCAGTGGGGAGACTTCCTCTTCAGCAAACACATCTGGAACCCATGACACCATAACTAAAAGAAATCATGGCCCTGCAGACAAGGCCCACTATACATTTACCTAGCACCTACCTGTAGGGTGCTACATATACATCACACACGTGCTACTTCACAGGTAGGTTCATTTTGTAATTTTATGTTACCTTTTAGGCTTTATTAAAAGTGCTGCTATCTGCCAAATTGAATTTTGTTTTAAAAATTGTTTTGCGTTTTTCCTAGAACAGTGCCCAGCTCTCCAAGCCATTTCATGGACAATCCCTTGCCTACTGGCGTAGAAAATGTCCATGACTGATTTCTTGGGTTTGGCTCCCATTGACTTCAATGAAGTTTACATTCAGCACACAAACCAAACTCAGGTACATTCAGTTCATCACCAATTACAACAAAGACTATAAAGTTGGGCTCAGACAGTACTTACAATTACTTGCTGTGTCTTTATATTTGAAGGCTGACAGGCTGCCAAGATTCTGCTTTCCATAGAAGGTAAAAGGGAAGTTGAAATTTTAGTACCTCTTTTGTTGATTTGAAGATAACATTTCTTCACAGTGCCAATATGTAGAGACTTGAATATGGGTTTGTTTTTCTGCTTGTTCAGAATATGTAAAATACCTGTTTGCATAGTCTTAGCACAGGTTCACCTAAAGAACATCGGATCTTGTGATGCAAGTCATTGCTTGCTTGAGAGACCAAGTGTACAAACAGAACTGTCTGCCAGTTTATAGCAGATATAATACAAATATTGAACCATTTAACTAATTTGCATTGAATACAGAAATTTTTAACCACATTAGCTCTGGAAGGTTTTACCCCCTTCATGACCATGCCATTTTTTGCTATTTAGCACTTCGCTACTTTAAACTAGTAATTGCACAGTCATGCAACACTGTTTCCAAACAAAATTTTTATATTTTTTTCACAGAAATAAAGCTTTCTTTTGGTGGTATTTGATAACCACTGGGTTTTAAAATGTTTTATTATATAAACAAAAAAACGCAGATATTTTTAACTTTTTGCTATAAAACACATCCTGCATGAAGGTTATAGTGTCTACAAACTATGGTATATATAATAAAATTAGTTTTTTATGCTTCTGTATTAATGGCGGTGATCAGCGACTTATAATGGGATTGGGATAGTGCGTCGGACAATCTGACACCGACACTGAGTAGGAACTGACATCACTAGTGACAATAATACAGTGATAATACTATATACTGTCTGTGTACTAATGGCACAGGCAGGGAAGGGGTTAACATCTCAGGTAATCAAGGGGTTAAATGTGTGTCTAACAAGTGTTATTTTATGTAATATGTGCTGCTTTTTACTAAAAATCTCTTGTTTCTTATCCCTGCTTTTCAGGAATAGAAAAAGAGATAGTGTTCCCTTTGTATTAAGGGCTATGATTGGGCACAGCCAATCAACAGGTTCTAGCCACGAATCATTGATCGGGACCTGCTGTCAGACTCTCGCTGTGTACAATTACACAGGTATTGGCGGAAAGGGGATGGGGGGGGGGGGTGTTGGTTGAGCATACCAATAAACCGGCAGTGACATACCAGCATGTCGCTGTGTCTGTAGGGACCACCCATCCACAGTACATTGTGGGCGGATTGTCCCAGAGAAGTTAAGGCTTGTTCGATATTCCAAACCACTGCACCACTAGTAAGATGGTAATGGAATCATCCATGTTATAGTGTGGGATTTTAAAAAAAAAACTACCTTAAAGTACTGAAAAGTACAGCACGGTCTTCTTAAAACAAAAGCTAATATTCAACCACAATAGCTGATTCACAGCAAAGAAATGCTTTAAAAGTCGTTTCAGACTTCTTGAATAATGACATCACTTCCATTGGAAAGAACAACTTAACTCTGCTGAAAGAGTCTACACAGTATCAGGATGCCTACAAATGTAACCTACACATTTAGCACTAAAACTACCACATAACATTTAATAGTTTCAACTGAGTACAACTCTGGTTTCTCCTGACCCTGCTTTTTTATACATTTTTTATTTTATTTTTTTTTTTTTTACATTAGCACTAGGGCCAGATTTACAACTCAGACAATCTAAATACACATGTTGACGTGTGCAGTTAGCTTGTCTGCCACTAGATGGCTCTGTATCCTGATAATATAGTAAAGGGAATGTTGTAATTAAGTGTTAGCTCCCCTTTTAGAGATATCCTTCCTCTGCTATATTGGGTGGGGTTAGTGACCGCATAAATACCAGCGATGGGTGGAGCCCAAGTTAGATGGGGCATGGGAGTCATCCTGGAGCTGCTAACATGTAGTTTCCTGCCGTACTGGCCTAAAGAGCCCTTTGCAGGGCTGAAGTCCCAGGCGAGGTGGAACAGCATTTCTGAGTAGAAGCGAAAGATTGAGAGAGTATGTGTCATCTGGGAACATGCATTGCTGGGCAGTGCTATAAAAGGGGCAAGGAGAGAGAGACTGGTATACTAAAGAGAACATCTTGATCCCCCTGACCTTCAGCTTTAGGTCCTGTGACAAGCTGATGGAAGCTAATGCTGTGGTCATAGTATACACGGGGAAGTGGCCCCAACTCTTTGGTACTTCCTAGGAGAGGAATGGAGGTGAGGAGGGAAGATGGCTTAAAAGATAAGTGCTTGCTTTCTGCACAGAAATGACAGCTACAGAAAGTTTACTCCTAAGTGTACCAAAGTATTAATTTAGTATAAATTTAATAAGGAGAATTTCCGCGCTAATGTGACGATAAATTAAGTGAAAAAATAGAAATATAAGCAGCTAGCACAAAATCAACTAACCGTGATTCAAAAATATAATGTAACCCAAGAGTGCAGCTCTAACATAAATAGATTGCAATTGAAAAATTTCAAAATTCAAAAGGGGAGTAATGTCCAAATTAATGAATAAAGTCCCACATAAATATTGTAAAAATTTGGAAAGGAAAAAAAAGGGGAACAGTGTCCAAATTAATGAATACAGTCCCACAAAAAAATGAGTGTAAATGCTGTAGATCCACATGCAGGATATTCAAGACAGGGAAGAAGCCTCTTTCTAATAACACCAAGGGGAAGTGTGAGAAGGGGACACCTCTGTGTGCGGGTATAGCAAGCAGCTTACCAGAACTCAGTGGCTGCTCAAATAAATGAGACAGCCTCTCCCAGCTAGTAATTTAAACCAGTGTGGTCAGAAGTTGTCAAAGTCTTTTGATGACGAAACGTTGGCGACTCCAGACGTAACGTCAACACGCCCCCTATACGAAGCCGGCTGCATTGACTCTTGTATGCTGTTTGGAAAAATTTGCGGGACGCCGCGGTTTTCACCCAGGATCAGCTTGTATATGCCTGTTTTGCATCTGTAACGTGTGAGTAGCTTTTTGTCTTAATAAATATTGCCTTATTTTATGGGATTACGCTATGGGCCTCTGTTTCTTTTCCGAGCATATCCACCTACACTTGTTGGGGTAATTGAGGAGGATCAAGCCTGCCACCCATTTACTATATTCGATATATCAACTTGCCTGGAGAGGCTGCCTTTTCCTAAAAACGGAGTTCTGAAGTGCCTGAGTCTGACAACTTCTGACCACACTGGTTTAAATTACTAGCTGGGAGAGGACACAACATTTTAAACATAGTTCAGCCCTAGAGCTCGAACTAAACTAATAATACATACTTATACTCCAATATGTAACTTAGCCCTAAAGCCCAAGTTACCCCTTACTGTTTAATAAATAAACACAAGAAACAACCCCAGAAATAAAATACCATAATGTCAAAACATAGGAATAGGCAAATAAAATTGACATAGGGGCTGGGAGGGCGGGACAAATTCTTGGTCTGCTCCCGCTGACTGATGCTACCAACGGATTTGCCCTATTTTTATAGGGGAACTGTTAGGATTCAAGGTTTAAAATTCTGAAATATTAGCCAATCCTGTTATCCCTTTAACTAACTGTCCAATCCTCTAAATTTATCGAATTGACCTATCAGCATTACCCGCTTAATTGGCCAATCACCTAATACTCTTATTGTTGTCCTGCCATGACCCCATACATGCATGGCCAGTATTTCAACTCGCCATGCATTTCTATGGTGCCATAGGAGGAACAAAAACAATTAAACTTATTACTCTAAATATTAAATAAATTAATATGACTCACAGACTTGCATTGTGGTAACAAATGGCCAAGGCCTTTTATTTTAATTATTTTACACAACATTTTAAACATAGTTCAGCCTTAGAGCTCGAACTAAACTAATAATACATACTTATACTCCAATATGTAACTTAGCCCTAAAGCCCAAGTTACCCCTTACTGTTTAATAAATAAACACAAGAAACAACCCACAAGCCTTGCTACACCACTCAAGAGCAAGGCACCACCACCACGCCAGCGGCCTGTTCAATGCAAGTCTGCACGTCCAGATTAAAGATGTAATTTGCAACTTCCGAAAGATGCACCCCATCATGCCTATAAAAACCAATTAAACCGCCCTCTAAATCTACATGGTGAAACGAAAAGCCGCCCATAGAAAGGCATGAATTTCGCAATAGCCCTATTAATTCTCTTCCTCTTCTTGCCAAAAAATGTAAAAGCACCAGATAACCAACCCAATCTGGGGATAATTTCAGAAAAAACAAATAGGCAATTAACATACAAGGATTTAAAATACAACAAATCAGATTTTATATTTAAAAGAAGGTCAATAACTTTCCTAGAACCATCCGGAGGCGGCCAGCAATGACCCAGTTCAAGGAATGCAGAAACCAATTCCTCCCATTTCATGCACCTCTTGCCATACCAAAAAGTCTGAATCCTAGATGGAGAGAATCCTAAATTAGCTCCATAGTTCCTTAGATGCGGTCTTCTTTGGGCCCAGAAAATGTAAGATTTTCAATTTTAGACAAACCTGAAATTAAATGTAAAATTTAGGTCCTATGTAAGATTTAAAAGAGGAAGAACGCCATCTATCAAGATTTTTAATAGAAGATTCGGAAAAACCTAACCCAGCAGCAGTAGTAGCCACTCCCATTCTGAATGAATGTGATGAAATAGGCAAGTGTCCCAAACCCAAATGACCCAAGCATTTTTTTAAAACAGCCCCAAATTGGAAAGATGTCAAAGGGGACCCATCAACATGGATAAAAAAAATCGCAAAAATGGCAATGGCTGAATATTTAAATAAACCTTAGCCAATGCCACAGGGCAAATAGCAATATCCGACATACCCTCCAAGGAGATCCATTGGCCGATACCCCTCTGGTACGCATAGTATTCTGGCCAATGGAGACATCACCAAAATGAAGACCATTATTAGCACCAGAGCTACTGGCCAAAAGTTCTGATATATGAAATGTGCCAAAATAGCACACCGAGAAACACAACTAAATAAATGTGCTTCATACTCAGATATACAAACCGCCAGTGTAGCTATACATAAATCCTTCAAAAGAGAGAGGGACACCGCAAATCTGCCATCCACACGTGAATGGTCCTTCCTATATCCCATCAGTGCAGTTTTAACACTAAAAAACTGAAGACAAGAAGGACCCCCGTGAAGTTTGGCGAAAAAAGAAATTTGAAAACACTTAAAGAAGACTTTTAAAACATGCGAATAAGAATAATTACAAGCAAACAAATCGTTCAAAAATTCTAAAATGTGAGGTGCAGAAAAAAAAAATGGCTGAAAACCCTTAATATGTGCAAAAGAATTCCACAAAGACCAGGCTGAGCAATAACATTTCCACGTAGAAGGAGCAATAGAATTCCTAACGGCCATATCCACAGCATTCAGACCAAATCCCATAGATGAGGTGGGCAAGGGAGGCCAGAAGGATCTGCTCCAGGAGCTAGACTGTGAAAACGCTCCATCTGCAGTCGAGATAAAGAATCCGCAATCCCATTAGACACACCTGGAACAAATTTAGCTTTAAGCCAAACATTAAATTTCAAACATAAAAGTACTAAGTGCCTAAGCAAGGAAAGAAAGATTGAACAACCTTCAAACGAACCCTATCCTTACTCAAAAGAAAACGCAGCATCCGACGCATCTTGTCCACCTTATCAACAGGCAAACGGAATTCTATGGCAACCGTATCTATCTGTATACCCAGAAAATCCAAACAAGTAGTAGGTAGCACAGTTTTGCACTCAGCGAGAGGAACACCAAAAGAACGACACTTAATCCTAAACTCAGTCAATAGAAACAAACATTCCACAGAATTAGGTTCTCCAATAAATAGAAAATCATCTAAATAATGAAGAACCCCTTTAGAACCAGACTTAGCAACTACTACCCATTCCAGAAATGTTGAAAAAAGTTCAAAATAATAGCAAGAGATGGAACAGCCCATGGGCAGGCATTTGTCAAAAAAGAAACAACCGTCAAAAACAAAACCCAGAGAATTAAAAGCAGAAGGGGCAATAGGTAGCAAGCGAAAGGCTGATTTTATGTCAGCCTTTGCAATCAACGCATTACTACCAGCATGCCTAATCTTCTGCAATGCATCCTCAAAAGTAGCATATGATACTGAACATAAAGAATGGTCAATATCATCGTTTACAGACAAACCTTCAGGGTATGAGATATGATGTATCAACCGAAACTCACCCTTCTCCCTCTTAGGGATGACACCCAACGGGGAAACCCTGAAATCCTCAAAAGGGGGGGAAGGAAAAGGGCCAGCCACCCGCCCGCACTCAATCTCCTTAAAAATTTTAGACCTAACAACATCTGGAAAATTATCAACAGATGGCAAATTAGGTACAACCACGCATCCAGAACCAGAAAAACTGGGAAGGTCAAAACCCATTGAAAAACCATGGATAAGTATTTCAGCTGCTTCCTTGTTTGGATAAACTTGCAACCAAGGGAGCATGCTTTCCAAGTTCACCAGAATTTCCGCTCTTGAGAAAAAGCTGTTCTTTGGTAGGCTGACCCACCAAAGAAGAACCCTTCTTGAAACACCTAGCAGCGGTGTGAGACCCAGTACAAATAGAGCATTCGTGTTTAAATTTACATGTAAGTGGCCATTTGCAAAGCCCATCATTAAGTGACGCATCTTCCTCCAGCACAAGATCCAAAGACACCGGAACCGAAAGAACCGTGACAGCAGGAACCGATGAACTCCCCAACAACCAATGAAACCTGTGAAAAAGAAGGCAAATTATCCGGAGGGGGCACCAGAAAATTGGCACTAACAGCACCTTTATTGATTCTCCGCTCAGTAGATGAAGCCTTCTTCCGTGGAGCAGGAGCCGACCCGAATCTTCCAGGACGCTTTGCCTGACGCCGCGGACGACCTCCATCTTTCCCAGGACTCCTGGATGCCGGAGAATGACGCAGAGAATGATGCGGCCGGAAGCTATCACCAGGGTCACGTACTTCTGATCTCTGCATTGGACGGCCGTGATGAAAGGAAGTTGCGCACGAAGGGAGGTCAACAGGAACCAGAATGATGTCAGCTGTAAGCGACGAAGATGGCGGACCAGGCGGCAACGATACCGAATCCTCCACCGGAATCGACAAGCACCGCTTTATCCAAGCTTCGCCATCCACACCAACGGCTCTCTCCATCAACCTCCTAAGCAAGGATTCCATCGCAGCAGAAAAATCGGTCCACAGGAACGTAAGTCCACAAATTCTTGGTCTGCTGCCGCTGACTGATGCTACCAACGGATTTGCCCTATTTTTATAGGGGAACTGTTAGGATTCAAGGTTTAAAATTCTGAAATATTAGCCAATCCTTTTATCCCTTTAACTAACTGTCCAATCCTCTAAATTTATCTAATTGACTTATCAGCATTACCCACTTAATTGGCCAATCACCTAATACTCATATTGTTGTCCTGCCATGACCCCATACATGCATGGCCAGTATTTCAACTCGCCATGCATTTTCATTCTGAGGATACTCCAGTCCAGTCACATGATTTCTCTTGTGGTGGCTTCAGTGAAGAGGAGAGAGTGATGACAGCACCCATAGGCTTATTAAGGGGCATCTGTTGTTGGCTGCCCCTCATCTACACTGAAGCTGGCGCTAGGAGCCAAACATTTGACTGGACCAGAGCTCTTTGAGAATATGTATAGACTTCTTTCCTTTACAGGGTAGTTAGAATAGGTTTAGAATGGGATTGGGAGCAGTTTAAGTTATAGTCAGTATTTAAATAGAATGCTACTTTAAATATTAAAATAAAACTATAGGCAAAACTTTTTAATTTTGAATAGAGCAAGACAGGGTTATAACCCACGTCAAATTGGTTTTTTTCATCTGTGTTGCATAGGAAAGATTTTTCTCCACTTCCTGTCCCATAGCCAAACAGGAAGAGAGAGGAAATCCCTGCAAATTAAGGGAATTCCTTGGAGACCACAGATGACCAGAATTAGTGACCCCATTGGAAGATTTCTTCTTTATTACTTTTCTGGAGACAACCCAAAATTTTGTATTTTCAGTTTTTTTCATTTTCCAAGATAATTGTAACCAGGACAAATAAAGAGGATAAATCTCCTTAACAGGGGCATAGACAACAATAAAAACTGACAGGGGTTCTATTCCCCCTCCACTTCTTTCAAATCTAAAAAAAGGTTTTGCCTTTAGTTATACTTTAAAGCCTCAGGCTGGTTGGTGTGGGGAGCAGGCCTAAGGTCGGGAGAATGACACAATATGGCAGAGGGTTCCATCAAATGACAGATAGATGGTTGTCCTATCCAAGTAGAAGCTGGTCGGGGACAATTTGGTGCCAACATCTGTCCAATCGTAGTTTCCCTTACACACAGAAAATCTGGTGCTTTAAGCCCCATCCACAAACAGGCTATACCCCAATCCATGGCCTAAATAGGTTGCCTAAAACAATTATTATTTCCTCACTGTCTGCAGAAATAAATTGACCATTTGACTGTTACAAATTGTCCATATTGGGGTATTGGGACTGAAGCGGCAGGCGGATTGAATCGCTTTAGCATCCACATCTGTATATTTATGGGCATATTTTAGTTGTGGGTCTAATGATTTGGCAATTTATAAATAAAAAAGTTGAAATAAAAAACATGCATTTCTAATTAACCACTTTACCACCGGAGGATTTTCCTGCTTTACGTCCAGGCCACTTTTTGCAACTTGCCACTGCGCTACTTCAACTGACAATTGTGCGGTCATGCAAGCCTGTACCCAAATGGAATTTACGTCCTTTTTTTCCCACAAACAGAGCTTCCTTTTGGTGGTATTTGATCCCCTCTGCGCTTTTCATTTTTTTGCGATATTAATAAAAAAATTGCGATCATTTTGCGAAAAAATTTACATTTTCTACTTTGACAGTTAAAAAATATCCAATATATTAAATTTTTGTCATATATTTAGGCCAAAATGTATTTAGCTACATGTCTTTGACAAAAAAATCCTCAATGAGAGTATTTTTAACCGCTTTAAGACCGGAAGATTTTACCCCATTCCTGACCAGGCTATATTTTGCGATTTGGCAATGCGTTACTTTAACGGACAATTGCGCGGTCATGCGATGCTGTACCCAAATTAAATTTATGTCCTTTTTTCCCCACAAATAGAGCTTTCTTTTGGTGGTATTTAATCACCTCTGCGATTTTTATTTTTTGAAAAAAAGAGCGACAATTTTGAAAAAAAAAACGAATTTTTTAAAAATTTTTAACATTTTAGGCCAATTTGTTTTCTGCTCATATTTTTGGTAACAAAATCACAATAAGTGTATTTTGATTGGTTTGCGCAAAATTTATCGCATTTACTAACTACGGGAAAGATTTGTCATTTTTATTGTTTATTTTTTTTGGACCCCTAACTGACATTTTTGACACTTTTGGGGGTACCAGTGACATTACTACAGTAATCAGTGCTATACATATGCACTGTTACTGTAATAATGACAATGGCAGGGAAGGGGTTAACTTTATTGGTGATCAAGGGGTTAAATGTATGCCTCATGCTTACTGACGTGTGAGGGGATTGTGTGACACAGATACAGATCGCAGGTTCAGCTATGCTGAATCCTGTAATCTGTGACTGTCTGTCACATAGGAGATCCACCCACTTTGTTTACAAAAGTGGGCGGATTTCCACACTCGATCCCAGACAATCGAAGAAGAGCGGCGGTGATAACCGCTGCTCCTCCCCTGGCCCGACTCTCGTTGTGGGAGCGAGCCTCCGGCGGCGTGCGAGCGCCGCCGAGAGGGGGCAATGTCCAGCGACGTAGGTCTATGTCGCTGGACGATAACGAGCCACTTTGCCGCAGTACCCTCAACGTGAGCGGTCGGCAAGTGGTTAAGCATGGGATTGTTTTAAAACAAAGAGTGTTACTACGTTTTTTGCCACTTATAGTGATACTAAATATATGTTTCTGGTACAGATCATTGATAAGTTGATTAATATCATTATTAGACACATTTTTATAGTAATATTGGTAAAATGTATCTTAAAAGCAAAGCTTGCAAACAGTTTATAAAGGAGTCCCCGTCAGTGGTTCTGGAACAGAAACTGTGACCCAGCTGTCAGAATGACAGCTAGGTTACCAGCCAGGTCATAGTCTGCAATGAACGAGCTCTGGCAGCAGCCCCTGTATAAACAAAGCCAGCAAACAGAATTTGCGGTTGATTATTTAAAAAGTTTACAGGTCCTGATGTGTTAGAATTTGATTATAAATTAATTAATGAAGCCAGTTTTGCCTATCCAAGATGAATCATACTATACAAAATGTCAGTTGCAGTGCAAACCCCTGGCCCTCAGCTTCTAACATATGCTTCCTGTCCTCAAAATGAAATGTTTCTGGGATAATTTTGGAGTGAATTTTGGTTTCTTGCTAGCTGGAATGCTGCATAACTTTACTCACTTGTGAGAAAGCAGTAATGGAACTACGCCTCATTAGTTTGGCCAGTGAGGGAGCAGCTCTATAGGAAAAGGTAAGTAATCCTGCCAAGTATGTTAATATTATCATCTTCATAACTTTTATTTCATAATTTATTCCTATATCACAATGTCCTATTGAGAAGTTTGATACTTAAAGAGGAACTACAGTCTGCTCACATAATTTGTAATAAAAACATCTTTGCCATTCTGAAACTTCCTTCCAACCACGTTGCATATTCTTTTAAATATACTATGAATATATACACCCAGACACACACATATATACACAGACAGACACACACATACACCACTACCTGCACATTTCTCCTCTCTGGATGAATACACATGGATCTCTGCAGTTTCCTGTTATCTCCGCCCTCATCCAGCCCCTTCCAGCTCTATAGCTCTCCTTGGCTTTCCTATGACTCAGCCTTCCTCCCTTGCTGACAAACTCTCCCGAGAGTTAGAGAGAGAGCTGTGCATGATGTCATTAGCCTAGGCTAATGACCTGGACAAGAAAGAAGAAGTGGGCTGTATAAGATATTTATTGGCAGGAAAAAAAATGTTTTACTATCCAAAGGTAAAACAACAAGGGCAGAAGATTTAATAAATTGAAAGAAGAAAAAATGATGAAGAGCCACTTTAAAATTAAAGCAACAGATCATGGAATGATTTCATGCTAATATTGTTAACTTGACCGCATAAAAATATGTTGTAAAAAATATTACTATACTAACCACATACAGTATATCTAATATCCAATTAGAACACTTTTGGCCAATTTTAACCACTTGACCTCCAGAAGATTAACCTCCCCTCATGACCAGGCCATTTTTTGTGATACGGCACTGCATTATTTTAACTGACAACTGCATGGTCGTGCGACACTACCCAAATAAAAGTAGAATTTTTGTAAGAACTTACCGTAAAATGATTTCCTCTGACAGTCACTGCCGATCCATATAAGCCTTCACTATTGGGGTAATGGCGCCGTCTGCAAGAGTAAGCTAGGCAAGACAAAGCCGCCAATGCAGACACTCTGCGAGCAGACGTGATAACCACCAGAAAAGCAACTGTCTGGGACAACACAAGCAGAAGAAAAACTCTGACGTTCTCAAAGGGAGGTAGTTGTAACACAGACAACACCAAATTCAGGGCCAGGGGAGGCAAGGGAGCCTTCCTCGGAGGAGCCAGGCAGCGCACCCTTATGAGGAAGTGCCAAGCAAAGAATACGATGCCAAGGGACGTGGAAAAAGACAGCCAAAGCCGACAGCTGACCCTTGATCGTGTTCAGCGCCAAACGCTGATCCAGTCCTTTCTGCAGGAAGGCCAAAAACTTTAGTCACCGAGAAGGAGCGAGGATGGAATGCATGCGATCTGCACCAGGCATATACACTTTCCAGGTGCGATGAGAAATCTTCCTCGAGGTAGCTTTATAAGCCTGCAATAATGTAGGGATGCCTGCCTGTGGAAGACCCCTACCCCTCAAGGCCTGGCTTCCAACAGCCATGCTGTTAAAGCCAGAGACTGCAAAGCAGGAAGGAAGATCAGCCCTTGAGACAGAAAATCGCCCCGCAGCGGAAGCCACCAGGGAGGCCTGACGACCATCTGAACGATGGCCACGTGGCCAGTCTGGGGCCACCAGAAAGACTGACATCCATTCTAACGCCAACCTGCAGAGGAACCTGGACAACAGTCTAACCAGAGGGAAGACATACAACAGCAGATACCGGTGCTAAAGGCACCCCTAACGCATCCGTGGCATCCGCCAGAGGATCGCGAGGTCCGGCCACGAACTTCCCAACCCCATTGTTGAGATGGACCGTGAACAGATCCATGTCCGGAGTCCCCCACCCGGCACACAGTAGGCGAAACACCTCCGGATGCAGGGACCAGACTCCCTGGTCCAAGGTCAGGCAGGAATGCGCAATTCGCCCAAGACAGGAGCACGGCTACTTCCTCTGCCGCCTGGGCACTTTTGGTGCCCCCTTGGTGATTGATATAAGCCACAGCCGTGGCGTCGTCCGTCCATACTGGAACCGGACACCCCTGAAGTTGAGATAACCAGCTCCAAGACGTGTAACAGCAAAGAGGCCCCCACTGCCGACCACAACCCCCTGGCACAAGTCGTGCCCAGGACTTCTATCCAGCCCGACAGGCTGGCATCCATGGTGAATACCGTCCACAACAGAGGCCGAAAGGACTGGCCCTGTGTCAGGGTCGGTGACCGGAGCCATCACAAAGGATCCGACCGCAGCCGGTGGAACAGAGAAACTACTTGTCGAATGACCGAGCCATCCTGCCTCACCTGGCCACCTGGATGGCTGCAAAAGCCGAAACCATCAGACGCAGAGACCGCACATCGGTCCGCAAGGAGGAGGGATCGTAGTCCCTGAGGGATCTGATCTCATCCCTCAGGAGCCAGGGCTAGCCCACAGGAAGAAAAAACTTGCGCCTGAGCTGAGTCCAGGACCATCCCCAGGTAATGAAGACGACCTGAAGGAGTCAGTGGCTACCAATGAAAATGGACGTTCCACTCGAACTCCCGGAGTGTCTGAAACTGGCACGGTCAGAAAACTCGACAAAGATGCACACAAGCTTGACCTGAACAGGAGGTCGGCCAGAAAAATGAGAACGCAATCCTCTTTAAATGCAGTAAGGCCCGCACTGGAGCCAAACTGGCCAGCTCCCCTGCCACCGCGAAGCGGAGACATCTCTGAGATAGAGATGGGTAGACACACATCCAGCAAGGCGATGGGAGGCCAGTAGGTCCCCTGGACCCAATGACGCCACGACCGGCTTTGAGGGATGCCATCCAGAACTCCAGCACCCAAAAAAAAAGGGTTCAGAGACTGCAAGCCCCGAAGCGGATGCACTGTGCCCCCTGTTCTGGGCACAGTGAACAGGATGGAAGAAAAAAATGCGAAACCTGTCCCGTGAAGACACTGGCACAAAGCCTCCTTGGGCGAGCAGAACATGCGCCGCCCCCATGAGACCCCTGAGACGAGCAGGAGGCAGCTGGCGAGCCGACAGGAAGAACCTGTCCACGGGGCGAGATAGAAAACTGATCTTGTACCCTGAAAAAGAAGCAACTCGTGAACCCCCTTGTCCTGAATACTGGACCTGAAAAGCAACACAGAAGTTCCCCTCACCCCTAAGACGGGTGAGGGCGTCCCTGCAGGAAGAGGTGGACCGGGCCGCCGAGCCATACTGACCGGCCTTTGTCTCACCCAACCAAGGCTTCTTGTGACCACCGGAGGGCTTGAAGCCCTTGTCCTATGCCCCTAAGGCACGAAAGGACCCACGCTGAGCTATCAAGGAAGGCCCCCGCCTAGAGCGGGAGGACCTACCCCTAGCGACCAGGGGCAACCGAGTACTCTGACCCCCGTAAGCCCCTTAATCAACTCAGCACGAGTGTTCCCAAAAGGACCATCAACAAGGAATGTCTGGAAGCGTGGTCAGCCGACCAGCTTTTGTGCCAAAAAAAGGCGGTGCATCGCGACCCCGACCGCAGACAACCGAGCGATCAAAGGAGCCTCGTCCAAGGCTGCGTCACACAGGTACATCCCCATATGGATAACCCAAACCACCAAGTCAAGGGCAGTCAGATAGGTTGACTCCGCCACCAGGGTGCACCGAAGCACGTTGGCCCATGCTGCGAGATCCTGAGAGGCCAGCACCGCGGCAAACACAGGTGTAAACAGGAAAGCGCCTCAACGCGCCTATCAGCCAGATCTGTGAACTGGCATTGAGGTGGATTTAGTCAGCCCAGAGACAGTGTGGTCCACATAAGGGGACACCGTCCAACATCTGATCACGGCCTCCTGAAAAGGGATAGCGGTGGGAAAAAATGCTCCGGCACCACCAGCATATGTGTAATGCGACGTCACCGGTCATGCACAAGTTTGCAAAAATTCACAGGGCAGGGAAACCTGACCAGATGTCCAGGCACTTCGGAACCCAAAAGCAGCACTTGTACTTGACTGAGAGGACTCATCGTCAAGATGGAGAGTTTCCGTAATGGCGCTAATGAGGATAGCTTAGGGCAGCGCGTCCCCGCGCTACCGAGGAGGAAGATTCTTACACCCCCTCCTCCTCAGAAGCGGAGGACATGGACCCCACAGGAGGGACATCGTCCGTGGCAACCATTCAGGCTTGGAGTCCGAGGACTGGGAGGGCACAGGCCATTAATTGTTTAAAATGTTTTTTTTTTTTTAAAGAGCACTCCGCAGATCCACCATGGATGCAAAAAAAGTGCAAGAGCAGCAGAAAACGGAGACCAGGGAAGAGGCTTCAGGAATACCCGAAGCCCCCACCAGGCCTGGGAGGGAATTTTTGGTCTGGGAGTCCAGAAAACCAAGATAAAATAAATGGGACGCTGGTCCTTTAAATTGGCGGTTCCTGCGGAACCCAACCGCAGCTTGCATTGTTTTAAAGAGCTCCTCCAGAAAATGCAAAATCCACAAAAAAATAACAGTTTTGGCAGAAACATGCATTTGGCATTAGTAAAAATTCCCCCCACAGTTTCATAAACTGTCACAGACTGCTCTGAGGTAAAATGGAAGGAAAGAGAGAGAGTGACCTCACGCCCTTAGAGGCCTGGCCCAGGAGCCACAATAAAATGGTGCCTAATGAAAATCTATGTAAAAAGGCACCAGCAAGATGGCCGATTGCCCTTACTAGGCATGTGCCCTTACCTAAGATGGCGCCCGACCAGCAGCAGCAAGGCAGTATACATGACATGGCTGCTGCCCACACACAGAGCCCAGTGACCTGCCCTCACCTAAAATGGCGGCCGCGTGTGTACTAAGCGTACACACGCAGTCTGGCCACCACAGGGGACCCTAGGGAGACCCCACACCGCTATGGAGCCCCTCCCAAAAACCCCCAGGTACCACAAGTACCTTACACAGCGCCCTCAGCAGGGCCAGGGAGGGAGGGAAATAACACCAAGCCAGCCAGATGGGGGATCCCACAGAGACCACCAGCCCTGCCATCCCCTAAGAGTGGGCCCACAAACCCCCCAAAAGTCCCCAGGGACAAGGGAGTATCAGTACTCACCAGTCCAGGGAAGCGGCACCGCTCTGATATGGGAGACCTCCCACCCTAAGTGGGTGGTGCTGTCAACCAAGGAGGGATGCTGGCAACACGTGGGCCTTCCGGGTTGAGACACCCTCAGCGAAGACGCAGCTCTGCAGGCTCATCCCCATTCCGAGGGGCACTGTCGTTGCGAGGCCTGGGCACACCAGTAACCTGCGACACTCGTTGGCAGGCTGGGACTCCATAAGGATCTATATTACCCAGTGCGAGGCCCAGCTCTGCAGTCACCTGTAGTCCTCCAGGAAAAAGTCCCTGACTAACTAGTGGTAGTGAGAGAAATAAAAGCCAATTTTCAGAAGAAAAATACATATTGTCAGAAAAAAACAGAAAGAAAAAACGAGACACTAGGACCAGTTGTGACTGGATCAGGGATAATGTCTAAGTATAGAAAAGTTTTGCATTAACATTTCTATCTGCCTAGTTTACTCCTGCAGAGGGCGCCATTATCCTAATAGTGAAGGCTTATATGGATCGGCAGCGACTGTCAGAGGACGTAAGAGAAATGTATGGTTTTTTTTTTCCTCACAAATAGAGCTTTCTTTTGGAGGTATTTGATCACCTCTGCGGTTTAAATTTTTTTTTGCTATAAACCAAAAACTCTATCAGTGTCTGGTTAAAGCTTGTAGGAGGAGTTTTCATTCTCCTCTGACTGTCCTTTGAGGCTGCTGACCCTCTGTCTGGACAGTGCTAATCACATGCGCCCTCCCAAGAAAAAAAAAAAACCCTCTAGCAACACACACCAAACTGAGCATGTGCAAAGTGACTCCAAAGGCTCTGCCTTATCAGGAGATGGATTGGGGAAAGTGGAAGAAGGGGAGGATCAGAGAAGATAGAATCAAACAGTCTTTTTACACAATGCAGATGATTAAACCCTTAGGTTCCGCAATGAGTATAACAAGCATGCTCTACTGCAAATACATACTGATTTTACTGTTGTGGGTTTAGTAACACTTTAACCACTTCTGGACTGGAAGGTTTTACCCCCTTAATGACCAGACCATCTTTTGCAATTCTACACTGCATTACTTTAACGGACAATTGCGCGGTCGTGCGACAATGTACCCAAACACAATTGATACTTGTTTTTACCACAAATAGAGCTTTCTTTAGGTAGTATTTGATCACCTTTTATTGTTTGCGCTATAAATATAAAAAGAGCGACAATTCTGAAAAAATAAAAACAATATTTTTCACTTTCTGCTATATAACATTCCCAATAAAAAAAAAAATGTAAAAATCTATTTTTTCATCATTTTAGGCCAGCTTGTATTTTGCTGCATATTTTTGGTAAAAAAAAATCCCAATAACCGTATTTTGATTGGTTTGTGCAAAAGTTATCACGTCTACAAACTAGGGGAAAGATTTATGTAATTTTTATAAATTTTTTTTTTTTACTTGTAATGACGGCGATCAGCAATTTTTTTAGTGACAATCCTACAGTAACCAGTGCTAAAAATATGCACTGTTACTGTAATAATGACACTGGCGGGAAAGGGGTTAACCCAGGGGTGATCAAAGGGTTAAGTGTATGCTAACTGTGAGGGGGTCTTGTGGAATCCACACAGGGACCTGTGTTCCTAAATAGGCGGAACACAGGCGCTCTGTATTAATTCCTGAGAGAACAGCGGCCTGCTGTGTTTACAACAGCAGACCGCTGTTCTCTCTCCACTGGGAGTGATTGCGGGTGCCTGGTGGCAATCGCCGCCGCCGCCCCCCTTGAATCAGCTTCCCCGCTGGCTAATGGGGGCGAGCACGCACACGATTCGGCAGCGCGGATCGCCGTACAGGTACAACAATTCGCGCAGCCGAGCCAGCCTGACCCAGTATATATGCGGCGGGCAGTCAGCATATATTGTTCGATATTTCTCATGTAAATAGCAGAAATTTGTCGTTATGTTAGCTTCTTCATAACTCCCTGCACACCACAATTCATACTGAGCGAGAGGGGGGCCAGCACTGTGAGCCAGTCCGGTTCCATCTCGTTGACCAGCGAAGTCAGTGCAATGTTTTTAGGAACTGGGAAGGGAGGGTACTTAGAAAAGTGGAAAGTAAATGGATATCCTGTCTAGCGTAACAGTGATAATACTTTAGTCAGCAGGCTGTGGGCAGGGTGGGGACCGAGCTGTACAGAAGAATAGTAACAAGAAAAGGAGGGTCACTCTCCTGACTGTGTGATGTGGCAGAGATGTGTAAATCATGGATGGCCAAATAGAATTAGACATTTTAGCAGTGAAAACATTGAACATATGTGCATTTCAGCAGTTGTTTAACAGTAAAAAGTGTGTCTAGCCCTTAACCACTTCAATACCAGTCACTTTTACCCCCGTCCTTCCTAGGCCAATTGTCAGCTTTTAGCGCTGCCACACTTTGAATGACAATTGCGCGGTCATGCAACACTGTACACATGAAATGTTTTATCATTTTTTTTCACACAAATAGAGCTTTCTTTAAGACCCCATTCACACTGGGGCGACGCTACTTGCCGGGGCGACCTCACAGGTCGCGGTGAGCCGCTCGCACCGCGACCTCGGAGCGGCCGGCACGGACTTCATATCATTGAAGTCAATGCAGGTCGCTCCAGGTCGCCCCAAAGAAGCTCCGGACCCTTTTTCTAAGTCGGAGCGACTTGTGTCGCTCCTATTAGAACGGGTCCACAGCTTCTCTATGGCAGGAGGTCGCCTGACAGGTCGCCCCAGTGTGAACGGGGTCTCAGTGGTATTTAATCACTGCTTTTTATTTTTTTGCAAAATAAATAAAAAAAGACCGAAAATAATTAAAAAAACGCATTTTTTTTGTTTCTGTTAGAACATTTTGCAAATAAATAATCTTTCTTCATAAATTTAGGCCAAAATATACACTGCTACATCTCTTTGGTGAAAATAACCCAAATCAGTGTATATTATTTGGTCTGTAGGAAAGTTATAGAGTCCACAAATCATGAAGTATATACTGTATATAAAAATCTATCAATCCTGATGTACTGACGGCCTACCTCATTTCCTGATGCCTGAAAATGTCAGGACAGTATAAATATCCTCCGAATTACCCCTTTTTAGAAAGTAGACAGTCCAAGGTCCAATATTTCTTTTTTACATTTTTTACATACTGTCCGTAGTGCAGTCATCATATCACTGGTGTGGCAGTGATCAGAGACACTGACTGGTCACAGTATGTAAAAAAAAAATAATAAATGTTTTCATTTTTTAAATATATATATTTTTTTTTACATTTTTTTTTACATACAGTGACCAGAGAACTACAGTGCTACCACAGTAACGCTGTACTACTCTGGGGAAGTGATCAGGATTTTAGTTATTTTTTTATACACACTATGATTGTTTATAACTGTGAATACTAAAGTTATAAGCAACCATAGTTTGAAAACTATTCATGCTGCGTTTGCTATTGTGAATAGCCACCGCTAATCACATGGTACATATGGGCTGTGATTGGCTCTGTCTGTACCATGTGATGACTGTGACCAATCACAATAGTACACAGTGAAAGGCATTAATCAAAGCCATTCATTTTGTGCAACTGTCATGTGATCTGCTGTGATTGGCCACAGCGACCACATGGTACCGGGAGCAAGCTGGTACAGTGATCTGTCATTGGCCATGTCTGGTGGACACGGCAGGTGAGAGATCGCACAGAAGTGCAGCCAGATCCTGGGAGGATGTCCTCCCTGAACAATAGTGCTCCCACCCTGCCGTCATTTTACAATAGGCTGGGTGGGAAGGGCTTCAACTCCTAAATAATGGTAAGGCACTTAATATTTGTATGGAATTTAGCTGTAAATATGATATTACCATTTGAAAGCTCATATTTGTAAAGTTCCAGGAAAGAAGAACTATTTAGTATCGAACTTCACTAACTGGTAAGTGAGGTAGTTCAGATCATGAACATTCATGCACCAAACACTTGACCACAAACCAACCAACCACAACATGGGTAATGTAAAGTATTTCATAGTATAAGATTTGATGTAACGGAAACAACATAACAAAAAGTAATTACAAAGTAAGTAAAATTCATGTTTCAGTTCTGAAGTGGTAAAGGGAACTGAAAGTATATATGCCTTAACCAGAAACAGATTCACTTGCCCCTCCTAACAAATGCTCACCTTCCCTTTACTCCTTTGCCACTCTGTTCGGTCACCTAAAGCAAAGAGAAGTGCTTTCAGTATTGAAAGTAATGTTTGCAGGCTTAATTCTTAAGAAAAAATTTAACAATACCATTATGATTTTTTTTTGGTTAGCATGTAATCAAGTGGAAGGCCTAAGTGGAAGGCCTGCTCCTCCTTTTGCCTGGGATAGACAACCTTCAAAACATTAGGGAAGGGAAAAGAACAACTAGCGCAGAAAAACACTTTATTCAACAGAAAAGATCAAATGCACTCACATAACCCAGATCAAGTTTGCGCCTTTAAACATCCCACAAAGATCATGGGAGAATCGTGGCCAGGGCTACATTGTGTTTCATCACAGGCTCTGTCTCTCACCGAAGGCAGGGGAAAGGATCACATGCACACCTGGGGTAGGGTCTGCTTCACAGTGGAGCTCACAGAGCACTTTCGGCGTGTGAAGGATTGCTGGCCAATCCCCAATCAAACTTCCCAGGTTGACAACGCTGGTTTCGGGGGCGTGTCCCCCTTTCTCAAGTCTACCAGCACCTCCTTGCCCACTGCTTAATATAGGGACAGCGGGAGTTCTTAGGGTAGAATCCATTGTACATCTTCCTGACTGCTTGTAGTCAGTACTCAGATAAACACCCTGACCACCCATAGCTGATGTTCCCTTATGTTTTGAAGTTTGTTCATTCCTTGAGCATGGTCCCAAGAAGAGCTGAAGATCAACTAACGTGGTGAGAGGACATATACTGTATGTCAGTGTTCTGTAAAGCTGATACTAAAAGGATATTGTAGCGTGAAAAGTGAAAATCCAAATCTCTTCTTCTTTATTCAGGGATTGCCTGGGACAAAGCAGCGGGCGCCATTGGCTCCCGCTGCTGTTAATAAAAGTCAGTAAGCCAATGAGGAGAGAGAGGGGGCGGGGCTGAGCCACAGCTTCGTGTCTGAATTGACACACAGAGCATCAGCTCAGCTCGGGTGCCTCCATAGCAAGATGGCTGCCAGAGTCGCATGGGGCCGATACCTGTCGACAGGTGACAGGTAGCTCACGAACATATCCCAATGTTGCTGACCTGGTCTTCCACTGGGATCTCCAGAGCAGCGCAAGCTCATGCTATCCTAGCCAGCAGAGGCAGCCCCGCTCCTAGCATACACGCAGCTGCGGGGCAGGGAAAGCCTCCAGAATAGCTTAGGCGGGTTCAGGCTCTCATGAACATTCCCAAGCTCTTCCTCCTCTGCACTCATCCATACCGGCCTTCCTCCCCAATTCAAGGGGCTTGTGGGTGATGCCAGATGGGAAGGCGACATAGGATTGCCGTAAGGGATCAAAGCCCGGACATGGGGATTTCCAACTTCACCTTCCCTGCGCCACTCTGCATTAAAAAGCAATGTCTGTGCCCTTTTAACACCCCGGCCCTCATGACCCCCAGCGCTAAACCCTCCTGACAACCAGCGCAATGCCCTCCTGACCCCCCATACCTTGCCCTCCTGACCTCAGCCCTGTACGCTGCACTACATACTACTGACCTCTTTATACTGCCCCACATACTACTAATCCCTGTGCGCTGCCCTACATAGTCCTGACCTCTGTACACTGCCCTACATACTACTGATCCCTGTACACTGCCCTACATACTACTGACCCCTGTATGCTGCCCTACATATACTGACCCCTGTACGATGCCCTACATACTACTGACTAGTGATCGACCAATATCGTTTTTTTGTTGCCGACACCGATATCAATATTTTGGCCAATGCATATCGGTATCGGCCGATATGGGCTGATATTTTCGTACAAAGAAAATCATTTTTTCAATTTTTTTTTTATTTGACAGGTACTCTTGTGGAGGGATCTGGGGGTCTAAAAGACCCCAAACCCCTCCTCGGCACTTAGGTTTGGCTGTTTTGAATGCTGTCATTTTTTAAAAATCTGGTGCCAGACAGTACCCAGAAGTGATGTCACTCATTACATCGCTTCCAGGTTTTTGCATGGAAACCTGATCAGAGCCGAATGCGGCTTTGATCGGGTCTTCGGCAGGCATGCTGGCTGGTTGCCCGGGTCTCCTGGTGGGACGGGAGACCCGGAGAAGCCGGCGGGGGGGGGGGGGGGGGCGTCCCCTCCTGCTCCTTGTAATGACAGCCGAGTAGCTTCTCAGCCGTATCGGTTGTCATTACAAGACAGCCGACCATTGGCTATGGACACCAGTACCGGGGTAATGCCTCTAGCTGCAGGCATCACTCCAGTACAAGCACTTTCCTGAAATATCGGCAATATCGTGGAAAGTGCATATCGGCCCTTGATATATCAGCTTTGCCGATAATCGGTCGATCTCTACTACTGACCTCTGTACGCTGCTCTACATACTGCTGACCTCTGTACACTGTCCTACATAGTCCTGACCTCTGTACACTGCCCTACATCCTACTGACCTCTGTACTTGTGATCGACCGATATCGTTTTTGAATGCGGATACCGATACCGATATTTTGGTCATCGGATATTGGTATCGGCCAATATTTTCGGACATGTAAAAAATGTTTTTTTTTTTCACAGGTACTCCTTGTGGAGGGATCCGGTGGTCTAAAGGACCCCAGCCCCCTTCTCGGCAATGAAAAGCATTCAAGTTTTGCTCTTTTGAATGCTCTCAGTTTTTTAAATTTGGCGCCAAGTACTCGGAAGGTGGCCGATTCCAATATATCGGGGAAAGTGCATATCGGCCCCCGATATATCGGTGGTTCGGATAATCAGTCGATCCCTACTCTGTACACTGCCCTACATACTACTGACTTCTGTAGGCTGCCCTACATACTGCTGACCTCTGTATGCTGCCCTACATACTATTAACCCCTGTACACTGCCCTACATACTACTGACCTCTGTACACTGCCTTTCATCCTATTGGCCTCTGTACACTATCCTACATACTACTGACCCCTGTACACTGCTCTACATACTACTGACCCCTGTACACTGCTCTACATACTACTGACCTCTGTACACTGTCCTACCTACTAATGAGCCATGGATGTTACCCTACCTACTACTGAGCCCTTGATGCTGCCCTACACCCTACTTACACTGGCCAGAAATCAGAGCAGATAGCCAGACCTGAATCTATACAAGAAAATCAGCTCACAGTACCAGATGTTCTGCCTTCATGATGGACTCCGGCATCAGACTTGTGGGGGTAACCAATTAATGTGAATGAAGGTGAATGCCCAGTTTCTCACTACAGTAAAGCTAACTTTTAAGGTAGGCTAAGCTTATATTTTTACAGTGACATTAGTTTTAGTAGTATTTTTCAAGGTTTTCTTCATGCCTTCTTTCCTTTTTATTGGGGGTTTGCTAGTTACTTTCTTAAAAAAAAAAAAAGGGTGCTGCACACTAGTGATCTTTGTTCTCTGCCAGGATCGTAAGATGGCCCTCCTGGCAGTCATCAGACATGTGGATAACCAAGCCTTATGGCGTTTAACAAGCGGTAAATGGGGTTTGAGAAGTCGTTGAGTGGAAGGAACTGGAGAGTCATCTATCAGTTCAAATAAGAAGGAGAAGGGGTCCATGGGAAGTACATAACCAGTCATTTCAGAGATGAAGTGCGCCACTGAAGTCCAAAACTGTACGATCAAGGGACAGGACCAGAGTCTGTGGAAGAGAGTAGGTCTAAGCAAATGGCACCAGGGGCAACAGCGGAGGGGGGTGGCAGATGTAATTGTTGAGAAGGGAGAATAAGCTCTGTGGATTATCCTGAGTTGCTGGTCCCTCCAGAATTCGTTAGTAGTATAAGTGCATATAGTTCTAAAGCCCTGCAAGATGTATGGCTTTGATCCCTCGAATGAAAGGTCCTTATCCCACGAGGATTTATCGGTCTTGGACCTGGGGTTGCCAAGATGAAGTTGGAGCGGTTTGAAAATATGGGCAATTTTAAGGTCCTTAAGCTCCAGTATACAGTCTATGATGGAGGTACGGGTCCTCTCTGTTTTTGATCTGACTAATGATTGCAAGAAGGCGGATGCCTGATGTACAAGTAAGAAGTGAGCTCATAGCGAGACTAAAGTATGGTGAAAGATAGAGGGGAACCTGTTATGGGGTCAAGTAATTGGCAGAAATATCTAAGACCTCGGTTGGCCCTTGTGGAGAAGACCGCCTCACTACCGGAAGGTGTAAAGACTGGATGTCCCGCAATAGGTAATCTTGAGGAAAATAGAGGGGACATGCCTAGCTTTTTATGTACTTCCCTCCAGGTTATTATCGTGTCACGCAATAGGATATTTTGCTTAAGGTGGGAGGGTAGAGAGGACAATTTGCAGTGTAGGAGCGCGGGGAGTCCACACGGATCAACCATTTGCGATTCCAAGATAAAATTGCAGTATTTAGAAGAACCCTTCAGCCAGTCCACGCTCACTCTGAGAAGGCTAGAGAGGTTGTATAAACGGACATCTGGGAGATTGGCCCCGCCCTCGCGTGTTGACAGGAATAATTTAGTAAGGGAGATACGAGGTCTTTTCTTGTTCCATGGGAATAATGAGAGCGATTTATATAAGGAGGTAATGTCCGCGTGTTTCAGTAATAATGGGATGTCTGGAGGGGGTATAACAGTTTAGGAAAGGCTACCATTTTGTAGAGATGACATCTACCCAAGAGTGTTAAGGGGAGGCTGGTCCAGTTGTCAAGTTGTCGTTTCATTTTGGCAAATACTGGCGGGAAATTTAATTGGTAAAGGGAGGAAGGGGATTTCCCAATTTTTATGTCCAGGTAGGTGATAAATGAGGGGGCGATGGAGAAGAGGGCGGAAGAGGTCCACGGAGGGTTTCTAGGGTGATAAAGAGGGAGGATTTTGCTTTTTGCATAATTAATATGTAGTCCCGAGCACTTACGAAAGGTGTCGAATGTGTGTTTAATAAACAGCATATCAGCAACGGGGTCAGAGGTAAACAATAAAATATCGTCAGCGAAGAGGGCCGATCGGATCTCTTCACGACCTATTTGTATTCCGTGAAAGGAGGGGTTATGGAGAAGAAAGCGTGAGAGGGGTTCCAGAGCCAAATTGAAAAGAAGAGGGGACAATGGACTGCCCTGTCTGGTACCCTTTGTGAGAGGGATGGTATCGGAGACATTTCTGGAGGTGATCACTCGCGCCCTAGGGGAGGAGTACATTGCGGAAATCAGATGGAGAAAAGGGCCAGAGAATTCAAAGGCGGAAAGAACCATTTGGAGCCACTGGAAGCTAACATTATCGAAAGCTTTTTCCGCATCTAGGGAGATGATAGCTATGTCATCTGTAGGGTGTGTCTTAGCGTGTTCGAGAACCGCGAGCACTTTCGGTATGTTGGAAGTGGCTGAGCGGCCTTGGGTAAAACCTGCTTGGGAAGGGTGAAGAAGGGATGGCATTAAGCGAGCTAATCTATTGGCTACGATTTCGGATAGAATTTTTGAGTCCAGATTCAATAAAGATATGGGCCGGTAAGATCCTGGTTCTGTGGCATCTTTATTGGGCTTGGGGATGAGTTTAATATGGGCTTTCAGGCCAGTAGGCATGTAGGAGCCTCCCTCCATAATTGCTTGGTACGTGGTACGTGGAGGTAAGGGTAGGGGCGATCAGGGTATTCATTAGTTTGAAGAAGTCTGCAGTATAGCCATCGGGGCCCAGGGCTTTTCCAGAGGGTAAGGAAGAGATAACCGATTCAACTTCCTCCTGGGTTATTGGAGCATTGAGGGTGACCAAATGGGAGGGGTCCAGTTGAGGGAGTTGAACCCTCGACAGAAAGGATCGAGCCGCATTGGGGTCAATGGGATCAGGGCCATACAGGGTGGTGTAAAATTGAGCCATGATCGAGTTGATTTCTAAAGGGTCAGATGAGAGGTGGCCAGCAGGGGATTTCAGAGTCGAGATGTGTGAGGGGGTAAAAGGGCCCTTGCACATACGGGCGAGAAGCTTACCGGTTTTATTACCGTATTTAAAGTACTGGAGGTCAGCTATGGACGTTCGAATACTTTCCTGGGTGTTTGCCCATAGGTCAAAGTCGGATTTGGCCTCTTTCCAGGCAGTGCGGTTCTCAAGTGTGTTTTGCTGAGAGAGTCGAGCCTGGGCGGCCCTCAGGGAGTCACTTGCCGCTTGAAGATGGCGGTTCGCATTTCGCTTGAATGCCACTGTAAAGGCTATGATTTTGCCCCTGAGGACGGCCTTACCTGACTCCCACAGCAGGTTAGGGTCATCAGTGTGTGCAGCATTATCAATTAGGTAATTAGTCCAGGTTTCCCTGAGGACATCACGTAGTTCGGAATTATTGGCCAAGTAGGCAGGGAAGCGCCATGGTGCCGGGGAGGTGCGGGAGGAGGAATATGTCAGGCAAGTGGATATAGGGGAGTGGTCCGAGAGGGCCATATCCGCGATTTCGGGGTCACGTGTGAGAGGTAGCGCTGACAGGTTAGCCAGGAAATAGTCGATTCTGGACAGTGAGTCATGGGGCGATGAGTAGAATGTAAAATCCCTGCCCAGTGGGTGGGTGACGCGCCAGATATCAGTAAGATGTAACGTGTCGGCAAACTGGGCAAGGAGAGTTGGTGTAATAGGGTCAGGGTGCATGAGATGGGAACGAGCAGGAGATTTGTCTTCCACCGGATTCATTACGGCATTGAAGTCGCCAGCCATTATGAGTGGCAGGTGAGCATAGGGGGCCAGTTTCGAAGCGAGGAGATGGAAAAAATGTTTAGTGGATGGGGTGGGGGCATAGACGACCGATAGGACCAGTTCCGTCATATGGACACGATGTTTGGCCACGAGCAGACAACCCTCGTCATCAGTGTCAAGCGGGAGGATTTCGCAGGGCAGATTTTTGTGAATAAGGAGGATCAAACCGCCTTTCCTTTGGGGGAGGCTGAGCCAAATACTTGGCCCACCCAACGTTTACGCAGACGGGGGAAATCACAGGAGGGGAGGTGTGTCTCCTGGAGCAGAGCAATGTCTGCCTTCAGGCATTTTAAATGACGCAGGATAGCCATCCGCTGGTTGGGAGACCTCAGACCCTTAACATTCCACGAAATTAGTTTCAAATCAAGGGGGGTGGAAGGGTGGAGGATTTGTACATGGCATTATATAATGTGTGGCAGGAGAAATTTGAGATGCCTGATTGAGATACCAGCAGATGGGGATGCTGGTGCGGTGAAAAGTATAGCCTATCAAAGTGAGCATGGATAGGACACTGACTCCTAGAAAATCGTAGTTAAGCATTAAAGCAAAAATAAAAATAAAAAGGGGGGTACATACCAACATAGGGGGGACTTCGCTTTTTTCCTCATGAGCATCTCCATTCCTGACAGCGTTACCGAAGAGTTGCGCGGTCTGCCCACGGGGTATACCACATTCAAGAGCCACAGGAAGCAGCAGGTGATGAGCTTGACGGTTCGGAAAGTGCCAGGCAAGACACGTTCCGTGGTGGTACGGGTCTTGCAGTCTCCGGTAAAGCTGTGAAAGAGAATAAACAAAAGTGAAAGAGACATGCAGGCAATAAATACATTCCTATGGAGGACCACGAGCGTTGCAATTGAGTGGCAAACAGGGACATGGAATGGGTTAGCAATCTAGACCCGCTGTCACGGGGGGAGCATTAAACTCAAAACACAAACTTCAAACATAATTCGAAATAACTCTTGTATTGACGGAAAACATAACCTTGAGATAGTAACATTGTGCGTCCAAAGGCAGTAGCAAACAGGCATTGGCAATCAGGACAGGCAGTCCCGATGGAAAGTAGATAGGAGGCACGTTCATGAAATTGGACTATCTAGATTTTTGTGAGAATCGTGCCCTTTTCGGGGAATCCTTCCTCGGGCTTTGGAGATCTCGAGATCCGGGTGAAAAGGAGGGAGCAGCAGGGGGATTAGTGTCCATGGATATGTGGAGGCTTGACCTAATATAATCAGCAGCTTCGTCAGGATGGGTAAAAGACTTAGACTCGCCAGATGGAGCAGTGAAGCGGAGAATGGCAGGGTAAGCCAAGGTGAATTTGACACCTTTTTGGAAGAGTGCAGAGCGGGAAGGTTGGAATGCCTTGCGTTGGCGGGCGACCTCCTGGGAATAATCGGCGAAGAGGAGCAGGCGTTGTCCATCAAGTTGGAGGTGCTTGGCATTACGGAAAGACTTAAGTATAGCGGTTCTGTCAACATAATTCAGATATCGCACTATCACAGGGCGCGGGGAGCAGCGCTCATTGGAGGGAGAGCCGAGACGATGTGCCTGTTCAATAATGCATGGTGCGGTAATGCCCAGGGCATGCGGAATACGGACAGTACAAATGTCAGTAAGGGAGCCCGTGCCAAAGGATTCTGGGAGGCCAATAATTCTTAAGTTGTTTCTGCGTGACCGATTTTCCAGGTCATCAAGTTTCTCCAATATGTACTGCTGAGTTTTCTGCACTTTACTGTCAGTAGTAAATGAGCTTTGAATTTCCTCCTCCATGTCTGTGATTCTGCTTTCCACTTCAGACAGGTGTTTTGCATGATCCCCCAGCTCCCTGCGGAACTGGGATATCCCTGCTGTCACTGCCCTCTCCACCGTGGCTGAGATGGTGGGGGACAGTAAAGCAGCTACTGCTTGTGCCAGCCGTTGGCATTGTTCATCAGGGGGATCTGCCTGTAGATCAGCGGGAGACGCAGGGTTGCGGAGCTCCCCCATGTGGAGGTCGGCGGCCATATTACCTGCCTGGGATGCAGGGAGAGAGCCGTCCTGTCGGGGGGTAGAAACGATCCCCGCAGTGGTGTGGACCACGAACCGGTCCATGGAGAGCAGCTGTGCAGCGGTGAGGCAGACGGGGAGCAGAGAGGAGTCCGTGGGCGGTAGTGAGCCGGTTTAATAGGCAGACAATGCCGGAGCCGCCGTGCTGCACTACCGTCTCATGAGGCGCCGGAACCGGAACGTTCTCTTCAATATTGTCCAGGTAGATCTCCATCTCTCAAACGTTGCCTACCCCTTCCATAGAGGATCCAAGTTCCTCTCCAACTGCAATGCTGCTGTGGTCAAGCATCATCTACAGTGGAGAAAATAGACTGCACCTGCCTAAATACTAGTTTCTTATATCTCTCAGGAACTCTGATGATAACATTTCTGATCCTAAATTTCTAGTTCTATTCACTTTCCTTGGTTACTAGAATGGTTCATTCCTTACTTCAATTTCTTCATTTAGTATTTTTTTATACTGCACAAAGCTGTGGAAAACCCTTTGCTTTTTTTTTTTTCTAAATAGAACATAAAACTTGAATCCCGTTAAGAAAAAAAAAAAGCCAGTTGGTAACTCAACTCGCAGATTTCTGCCAAAATCTACAATTTCGCTTTTGGGTTGGCAGGCACTTTAAAGGAACTAAGCATACACATGTAGAATTCCTTGTCACAATATCTCTCACAGGAAGGGAATTCCTTCCACGTTCTAAAGTCAACACTGTATTTTGTAACACAATGCCATGGATAAAGTAAAGGAAATACCCAGGAAAAAAAAATCCATCTGGTTCTATACGGTATATAGTGAATAATTGCTTCGTAGATCCATTCTCAGAATAGCTCATCTGCAGGGAAAACGCTGACTTATTTGTGCAAAAATAAAGTGTTGCTAAGGAAACAGAGGTCAGTTTAAAGAACACATTGCATCATTTAAAACATTTTGTTATTGGTCACCATGGCAACCATCTCTCAGGCTGGACATTTACAAGTCGGGTCCCCGCTGTTTCATACCTCCTTTTTATTTTTCATTGTGAGCAGAGTTTAATAACCTTATTTATTTCACTTGTCAGATCCAGTACAAATCCTCTGTCACAAAGAGGCAGAAGGAAATGGACAGCTTATGGCATTCTCGTAGATTTTTATCATCACACAGGGAAAGCAAGCATTTCTCTTTTTTAACTCTATCAGCTGAAAAGGAAGTCTCTCATCAGAAAAATAAAGGGGTGTCCATTGCTGACGTTCTGTGAATATTGGTTTACTTATTAATTTGCTGACCCCAGTAGCATGAACTATGATGCGGGTGGGGGGGGGGGGGGGCGAGAGATTAAAACCCTCTCCTACTGATTTTTTATAGATCAGTGATTTAAAGTGGAAGTAAACCTTCCTATTGTTTTCAGCCAAGGAAGCTGCCATCTTGTCCTCTGTTTATTCTTCAACTGCCATGATACTGCACATGTGATAAGTTTGGACACCAGCTTCTGAATGGTTTGACAGTTTGGTTGGGAGCACAACCACTGTGATAATTCACATTGGGGGGAATGTACTGTAACTGTTTTTTAAAAAAAATCTATAGGGTTACTTCCACTTTAAGTGAAACAAGAGTCTCAGTATCACAGCCAGGCAGCAGGGATTTTGAGAAAGAGAAGTAAGAAATTGCAGCCTACATTTCTTTAAAGTTAGTAAGTTAAAGGGAAACTATAGTGCATTCTTGGCAGGTGCAGTCTATTTTTTTCACTCTAGGTGACATTCGACTGTAGTGGCATTGCAGTTGGAGGGGAAGTCAAGAGGAACATGGTTTCTCTATGGGTCACTGGGAAAGCTATCCAATTAGATGCTTCTGTCCCATATAACTCTTGCAGCCATCTTGGGTCAGGCAGAGCCTATTTAAGGCCCTAGCTCCCAGGCTTGGCACATATTTCACGTGTGGGTAGTGTAGGGACAGGTCACCCATCTGACAGGGACATAATTAGCGGCAGGGAAAGGTCCCAAATGAGTAGGGAAATTATAGGGACACACCATCATTCCTAAACATCTCCACATTTGGGCACAGACTGGCCTGGCCGTATTTTGCCCCTCAAGACAGATGCATCACATCAAACCTGAGACCTGTACTGCTACACACCACTGTTGTATGTTGTGAGTGTTCCCAGTTGGGCTGGAGGTGAGTACAGCATCCATAGCTGCTATTTTTTTTTTTTTTTTAACTTGTGCTGGGGACTCATAATTTTATATTTTTGTCAAAGCTGGATTTAAATCTGGAAGCCAAGTCAACATCTCCATCTCATTGTTGTGTCCCTTAACCACTCTACAACCGCTCACAGTAATACTACTGCGGCAGAGTGGTTCGTTATCGTCCAGCCACGTAGTATTAACGTGATTGGACACTCCCCCTTCTGGGCGGCGCTTGCGCGCCGCCGGAGGCTCGCTCCCGCTGTTTTCATTCACAGCGGGAGTCGGGCCAGGGGAGGAGCAGCGGCGATCGCCGCTGCTCTTACCCGATCGTCGGGGATCGAGTCTGGAGATCCGCCCGCTGTGTGTAAACACAGCGGGCGGATCTCCATAGTGACAGGGAGTGACAGATCGGACTGTTCAGCATAGCTGGACATCCGATCTGTCCATGACTCACACAGTCACCTCCCCCCCTACACGTCAGTAAGCACCAGGCATACATTAACCCCTCCCTCTCCAATAAAATTAACCCCATTCCCTGCCAGTGTCATTTTTACAGTAACAGTGCATATTTATAGCACTGATTACTGCAGTAATGTCACTGGTACCCCCAAAAGTGTCAAAAATGTCAGTCAAGGGTCCGGTCTGTCTGCCGCAATGTCGCAGTCCCGCAAAAAAAATCGCAGATCGCCGCCATTACGCGTTAAAAAAAAAACACCAAAAATGACAGAAATCTTTCCCTTTGTTAGTAAACGCAATAACTTTTGCGCAAACCAATCAAAATACGCTTATTGCGATTTTTTTTACCAAACATATGTAGCATAAAACAAATTGGCCAAAAATTTTTAAAAAAATTGGTTTTTACATCTTTTTTGGGGGGAATTTCATATAAAAAAATGTTAAAAATATTGTTATTTTTTCAAAATAAACGCTCTTTTTTTGTTTATAGTGCAAAAAGTAAAAATCGCACAGGTGAGGTGATCAAATACCACCAAAAGAAAGCTCTGTTTGTGGGAAAAAAAGGACGTAAATTTCGTTTGGGTACGGCGTCGCACGACCGCGCAATTGTCAGTTGAAGTCGCACATCGCCGAATCGCAAAAAGTGGCCTGGACGGAAGACAGCAAAATCCTCCGGTGGTAAAGTGGTTAAACCCTTCTTGAACCATTTTTGCAGTGTGGCAGGGCTGATTTTCTTACTGACATAGGCCACTGGCATCAAGGAATACCATTTCTATGAAAGGGTGTACTTGGTTAATAACAACGTTTAGGTAGATGGTATGTGTTAAAGTAACACCCACATGAATGGCAAGATCAAGATTTCCAAGTAGAATATTCTCCGAAAGCACCACTTAGCTTCTTCTGGCTTGCTTCATCCTATACTGCATCCTTGTGGAGATGCACATGCTGTAAAAGAAAATGTGATTCTTGGACCAGGACAGCTTCTTCTGTTGCTCTGTGGTCAAGTTCTGATGCTCACATGCTCATGGTAGACACTTTTGGCTGTAGGCAGTCTTCAGCTATGCAGCACCATACACAACAAACTACAATGCCCATTTTTTGTGTTTTCAAAAAATCATCTTCAGAGACAACATGTTTACTTGCTGCCTAATATGTTCT
Organism: Pelophylax lessonae; assembly: GCF_965119305.1. Taxonomy (NCBI): domain Eukaryota; kingdom Metazoa; phylum Chordata; class Amphibia; order Anura; family Ranidae; genus Pelophylax; species Pelophylax lessonae. Next base: position 107,484,877 of record NC_138779.1, on the reverse strand, counting down.
AACAATCTTTAGATGCAATTGTACAAGATAATCAATGTTCTTCCCATAACCTCTCAGTGGTCATAAAGTTATAAATGTATATTATCTACTAGAAGGAGATCTAGAGCATGCCTAATGTTTGAAATTGACCAGTTCCTAAAAATATATTTGCCAAATCAGTTGGTTATAGTACACCCTAGAGCACATTAGTATTAGGAATTTAGAGACACCTTGGCTTGGGAAACTGTCCTTCCATTTGGCAACATAATCTGTTGAAGGGACCTAACAGTAAGACCTCATCTGGAATATGCAGTTCAGTTTTGTGCACCAGTTCTTAAAAAGGATATCGGGGAACTGGAGAAAGTGCAGAGAAGGGCAACCAAACTGATAAGAGGCATGGAGGAGCTCAGCTATGAGAAAAGATTAGAAGAACAGAATTTATTCTCTCTTGAGAAGAGGAGAGTAAGGGGGGATATGATCAACATGTATAAATACATAAGGGGTTCATATAGTGAACTTGGTGTTGAGTTGTTCACTTTAAGGTCAACACAGAGGACAAGGGGGCACTGTTTATGTCTAGAGGAAAACAGATATAGTCTCCAAATACAGAAAGGTTTCTTCACCGTAAGAGCTGTAAAAATGTGGAATAGATTCCCTCCAGAGGTGGTTCTGGCTATCTCTCTAGATTGCTTTAAAAAAGGCCTGGATTCTTTCCTGGGTGGACTTAATTTAAGTGGCTACTAATATTTATAGGAAAAATTTATTTAGGGAATATCAGATTGTCTCTCGGGGGATCAGGAAGGAATTTTTTTCCCCCTGCTGTAGCAAATTTGATCATGCTTTACTGGGGGTTTTTTCGCCTTCCTCTGGATCAACTGCGGGTATAGGATTGTGTATATGGGATCGTACTGTATGGTTGGGTTTTCATTACTGTTTTTTCATTTATTTTTTTGTTAATTGGTTGAGCCAGATGTGGACTTGTGTCTTTTTTCAACCTGACTAACTATGTAACTATGTAACAGTCATTCTGCCCTCTGATTCTTCTCTTCGACAGACGCAATAGGATCCCAGAGAACTAGTGTGCTGCTTTGCTAAATAAAAATGCAGCGCAAACCTTAGACAGTTCTTGGGTATCCCTGCCTCATGCATGGTTTACTGCTGCCAGTACCGGTTGAGCCTGCCCCGCTTACAATACACCATATATACACTTATTGTAGATATACTGTACACAGCATACAGTTTATTGTCCCTATACATACTTTTTTTTTCTTTTACGGTTGCCAGGAATTTTTTACCGCTTTTGGAATCAAGCATGGAAAATACCTAATACACACAGAAAGTCTGTTCCCAGTTTGGATGAAGTCCCGTAGATTTATTTTCCAGGCATGATCTTCCTGGTCTGCTGACCATACTAATGCAGGAAATAATTGGTCAGGATCACAAGGGAAAAACAGTGCTATTCAATGCAAAATCTCTTCTTTGTGACTCAGAACCTGCTGCTTTAAACTACAATTATACATGGCTTTATTAGTTTAAGGCAAATCACATAAAGCAGAAGCAATGATTACTTCCATATCATATGAATTATGCTATTTCCATTGTCGAGAAAAGATCTGCAGCTCAGCTTCCACTGCACTGAAAAATGTTTAATTCAATTATCAAACAGGCCAAAGACCAGTTGCTTTGATAAGTGTGCTCTACTGTGTAATAAGATATACAAATAAAAATAGCAGCATGTAAAAAAGAAATGTAGTAATGCACTGTGATGGATTTTTACTGCCTGCCTCCTGAGCCAACTGCCATGAGCTGTCCCCAAATACCCCAGTGACTGGCTTGGTATCACACTAACAAAATGAGGCATCATCAGGGCTGAATTTATACATTTTTCTTCCCAGGAACAGCATACAGAACAAAAGCTAACTTTCCAAGACTTAAGGCCCGTACACACGATAAGAAATTCGGAAGGGAAAATTCGTCCGACGACCGATCTGCCGATTTTCGGATTCTTAGTATGGTGCTTTCGACAGCCGACTTTTCGGCTGACAAAATCCTGATGTGCAGGCTATATAATTTTTGTCGTCCATAATAGAACATCCGATTTTCGTCTCATTAATACAGATTTCGACGGAAAAAAAATCTTAAGAGCAAGACTAGGCATGCTCAGAGACGAAAGAACACATACAAAGCAATCCAACACATGACATCACTTCTGAAGTAGAATTCTGTCGTATGGGAAAATTCGTGTGCAGTCTAGAGCACATTCCAACCAATAGACACGCACTCTGGACAAAAGACGGACGACCGGTCGGACGAAATTCGTAGCGTGTGTACGGGGCTTTACATGTTACATAGACAAAATTATAATCATTGTTACAGACATTAAATACGTGTAGCTTGACAATCAGATGTCCACAGATAAATTATAAGAACCATGCTAACACAATCATAAGCATTTACACAGTGACACAACTAGTGAGGTACAGACCAGCCCAGAAACATTCCAGAAGAGCGCCAATAGCTCAAAACTGATAAGATCCAGAAAAATGTACACTCACACTGATGATAAAGCCTATTCATACCAACAATTGGGCTTATTTTCCCATTTATACCAACAATGGGGCTTATTTTCCCATTTGAACCAACAATGGGGCATCTTTTACTCACACTGACACCAGCAAAATGCTTTAATATTCTCCTACTAACACCACCAATGGAGTTTATTTTTTTCCCACTGATACCAAAGGTGGGACATTTTGTATACACAGTGACACTACCAATGGGACTTATTTTACTCAAACTTACACCAACAATGGGGCTTATTTTACTTACAGAAAGACCAATGACTTGGGGCCCATTTTGCTCCCACTGACACCAGCAAAATAGGTCTTATTGATCTCTTACTGACATAAGTGACATGGGGCTTATTTTGCTGCCGCTGACACTAACAAAAAGGTGTATCATCCTCCTACTGACACTAGTGATGGGGCTAATTCTATCCCCAATTACATTAAGGGTCCGAATTTTTTTTATCTCCACTGGCACTAATGATAGAACTTATTTTTATTCCCACTGACAACACTAACGGGGCTTATTTTTCCTCCTAATGACACCAATGATAGGGATTAGTTTATCCAGTGAAGGGTTATTTTTATTCTTTCTGATTCCAGCAATATGGGGCTTATTTCCTCCCACTGACACCAAAAATGTGCGGCTCATTTTCCTTTTTACACCAATGATATGGTACTTATTTTTCTTCCATTGACATCAGCGATGATGTTTAGTTTCCTCCCAATTACACCAGTGGTGGGACTTATTTTATCCCCACTGACACCAACAAAAGGGCTTAATATCCTCTTACTAACCCCAATGATGGGACTTATTTTTATTCCCACTGACACCAACAATGAGACCTATTTTACCCACACAATGCCACCAATGGCAGAGAGGGTTATAACACCTGTCAGATTTTTTTTTTTTTTTGCCATCTGTGTCCCATTGAGGAGATATCCTTCCTTTACTGTCCACTAACCAAACAGAAAGTGGAAGAAAAAACCCTGCAAAATAAAGGAATTCCTTGGGGACTCCCAGGTCTTACTATTACTTTTCTGGAGACAACCCAAAATTTGTGATTTTCTTTTACTTACTGATAATGGTAAACCAGACAAATAGAGAGGGTGAATCTCCTTAACAGGGACACAGAAAGCAATACATTCTGACAAGCATTCTAATCCCTTTCCACTCTATCAAAAAAAAGAAAAAGGTTTTGCCTTTAGCTTTACTTTAATCTCGTTCCACCCAATGATTTGCGGCTTATTTATGTCACTTACAACAACAAAATTGGGTCTATAATATTTCTACTAACACCAATGATGGGGCTTATTCCCTTCCATTGATACCAAAATAGCACTTATTTCCTCCCACTGACAATGATATGGGGCTTATTTTACTCCCAGGGACACAAATGACTTGGGGCCCATTTTGCTCCCACTACCACCCACAGTATGGATTGAATTTTCCTCTTCCTGACATCAGTGACATGGGACTAATTTTGCTCCCATTGACAGTTTAGTGTTGGATCCTTTACTTGTTAACCAGGGATGGGCCGAACACCTCCCTGTTCGGTTTGCAGCAGAGCTCAATTACAGGGGAAATGTTGTAACCCAAACCCATTGAAGTCTTTGGGAGCCGAACAGGAAAATTCAAAAGTGCCCATTCATTTTGAAGTAAGTAAGTGGCCAAAAAGGTTATGGGGGTCTGGGCACTGCCCTGGGGGACATGTATCAATAAAAAAAAACAAGAAAAATGAAAAATTCCTTTAAATATAGTGTCCCCTTAATGTGGTTATAAAGTGGCACATATGTAGCATGCATAAAACACGCTACAGCAAAAATGACATTTCTAAAGAAAAAGAAAAATTAGTCAAATCCCATTTAAAATGACTCGCGGTTACAATTGCTACCTGACGTAAGAAGGGGCGGGGCCATGGGATAATGTAACCAGGTGGCCCCACCCCTTGCCCATATAAGAAATGTCAAAGTGCTGAGTGAGCATACGGCGGGAGGCCTCCCAGGATGTGAGAGTGTTTTTCTTTTTTTCTATTTTTCAGGTCAGAGGTGTGACTGACGATGGATTTACATCAAGGGACATTTTTAAAATTTTTAATAAAGGATTTGTCAAAAACGGTCTCGTGTGGTTATTACTTATGTACACATTTTTGATGAATGGATATGGGTACTATGTACCTGATACCCATTCACATATGAGGAGGGCAGGATCTGGGGGCCCCCAGATTTCAATAAGCTCCCTGCCCGCAGACCCCAACAACCACAGCCCAGTGTTGTTGGGAAGAGGCCCTTGTCCCCAACCACAAGGGGACAAGGTAGTTTGGGGTGGGGCAGGGTGGGGTGGGCTGGTATGGACTGGTGGTGGACCAGTCCATTCAGTCCATGGACTGGGAGTGGATCCAAATCCATTGACAGCTGATGATTCATCGATTGTTAAGGATGCCACAGCCAGCTTCTCGGCCCCACTCCTTAACAACCAGCTTACACTGCAAAGCTTTACACAATCAGGGTGCAGAATGGACTGTGCAGTGCTCAGTGTATTGCAGGATGTTCATCGGGGTGAACACCCTGAAAATTCAGGTGTTCAGCGAACTGGCCAAAAAGGCAAATGTTCGACTCAATTTCATGCTCTAACCGAAGTATTACCCCATACCTATTTTTAACATATGTTGGCAGGGATAACCCCTTGAATGAACTCCTGGAAATAAACTAGGTACCCCTTACCTGTCCAGAGGTTGCCCGCCATGTTTCCAATCCCAACATCAGACCAACAAACTCAGGCTCCTGTCTAAGGAATTTTTAATGATTTATTTAGGGTGCAGGGCAGTCAAGACATGGAGGACAAGCTTCCTGAAAAATCCCAGTACTAAAAGTGGTAGGCCCTTTAGTAGCAGCCTCGAAAATATACTGATGGAGAGGGGACAGCCTATGAGACCTGTGAGAGCAATCTTTTAGTAGCACCTCATGTCTTCTGACCCTCGATGAGAACTTAATGTGGAACTTTACCCCTAACAACTTCATAAAAAAAATAGTTCTTAAGCAAGGAAAATACATTACACATTATTAATTATGTTACCAAAATTAGTGTGAGCTGTAAATTGCCTCCAGCATTGCTCCTGTTTCTTGTTGTTGGCGGCTTCCATTTTACTGAAGTCCAGAGCACCTGAACAGCAATAAATCATGAAGTGGAACTAAACTCATTGATTTAATTGTTTCTAAAAACCATTACATTTCTGGAATATCTGGATTGCTAAAGAATATACATCTGTGTGTTTGGTTTATTGACCTAGAATTGAGCTCTCATACATCTCAAACTCTTGACTTGAATTCATATTCCATCACTCCTACGGTGATGTGCAATTTGGGTGGGTGGTGCGCTTCAGAAGTGGAAATGTAACTTATAAGGGTGTGGCTTAAAACATGGCTTAAAATTGTGAATATATAAAATAAAGACGTGTTCCTGTGATAAAATTGTGTTATCGTTAAATTATGCCGTGGTGATCAAATAAATTAAAATGTAAATAAACCATTACAATATATCTTCTATACGAAAAAGTGCTGAGTACTTCAATTTCATAAAAAACTCAGTGAATAAATAATCCGTTAACAAAGTATAAATATATAGATGGAACTTCAAAAACAATTAAAGGTGCTTTGTGCTTTCTGAAATAAATAAATAAAGTGCACTGTTCAAGGTGTCCATTCATAAAAATCCAAAAGTCAGGTGCAATTCCCTTCAATAGCTTCAAAGAATAGTAAACGTGCTCTCATGCAAAAAATAAGGGTGTTGTGACTTGCTGCCTCCACCAGGTGTCACATCTAGGTGTTCTATATTCTCACCTCAATAAGGTGTATATTGCGCCTGTATATAAAGCTTAGCCTCCGGGTAACATGTAGGCTTTTGCTAATTCCAATCTCCTGTTTCGACCTCCGGGTATTTTCCTGTCCTGTCCTTTCAGCTTTTGGGGTGTTTAGCTTTCTGGCGTCCTTAACTCCTTATCGTAACCTCGGGCGGCTAATGTTCAAGCCGTAAAACCGACCGGAGACAGCGCCAGACTCCCCGCCGCACGTTATATCCCGCTGTTTCTGATGTCTTTTTACCGGTCGGGGCCAGTAATACGAAGTTGGAAGGGTTCCGAGCGAACTATTTCCTCCGGCGCAGCTCCTGCGCCGGAGGAAATAGTTCGCTCGGAACCCTTCCAACTTCGTATTACTGGCCCCGACCGGTAAAAAGACATCAGAAACAGCGGGATATAACGTGCGGCGGGGAGTCTGGCGCTGTCTCCGGTCGGTTTTACGGCTTGAACATTAGCCGCCCGAGGTTACGATAAGGAGTTAAGGACGCCAGAAAGCTAAACACCCCAAAAGCTGAAAGGACAGGACAGGAAAATACCCGGAGGTCGAAACAGGAGATTGGAATTAGCAAAAGCCTACATGTTACCCGGAGGCTAAGCTTTATATACAGGCGCAATATACACCTTATTGAGGTGAGAATATAGAACACCTAGATGTGACACCTGGTGGAGGCAGCAAGTCACAACACCCTTATTTTTTGCATGAGAGCACGTTTACTATTCTTTGAAGCTATTGAAGGGAATTACACCTGACTTTTGGATTTTTATGAATGGACACCTTGAACAGTGCACTTTATTTATTTATTTCAGAAAGCACAAAGCACCTTTAATTGTTTTTGAAGTTCCATCTATATATTTATACTTTGTTAACGGATTATTTATTCACTGAGTTTTTTATGAAATTGAAGTACTCAGCACTTTTTCGTATAGAAGATATATTGTAATGGTTTATTTACATTTTAATTTATTTGATCACCACGGCATAATTTAACGATAACACAATTTTATCACAGGAACACGTCTTTATTTTATATATTCACAATTTTAAGCCATGTTTTAAGCCACACCCTTATAAGTTACATTTCCACTTCTGAAGCGCACCACCCACCCAAATAGCACACATTGTATTGACTGGTTCCTGGTACCAGTATTGTGGTGCAGCAGCAGGAAGGGAAACATATACGACCTCGGATAGCGCAGGAACCACTCATACATATAAGACTCCTACGGTGATGATACTACCTGCCTAAAAAGTGGCTACACTGGCATATAGGAAGATACCAATCAGTTAGACACCAAACATGTATAGCCAGGCACTGGACTATAGTGTTATGAGACAAAGACTGATGTAAATGCATTTTCTTTCTGCTCCCTTTTGCTGAGTTGTTAACATTGCTGCAAAGTTCTCCTCCAGCCAGCAGGGGGAGAGCCAATTTACATATCTAGACTTTATTGCAGAATGCCTGGAATCCCAGGATCCATAGTTCAATGTGGCAACCATGTAATTAAACAACTGTGTTTCTGAATTACAGTTTCCAATGGTCTGTGTGTGGCAAGAGTAGCCTTTATATTCTTTTGCCTGGGAAAAGCTGTGCTCTTGGTGCCATGGAATCCCGAGTATCCAGACCTGTTGGAACATGCGGCGGAAGGAAAGAGATACACAAGGAAGCCTGGTGGTTGGCCGGATTCGGTGACTGTTCAGTACACATTGCAAGGTTGCTGCTAGGAAACCAGAACAATTGTCAGGCCACTGGCCCACTGATACCAATAACCAAAAGGCAAACCACCAAGAACAGGATACTGATAGCAATATATCCCGTATCCAGTTACAGCTATCTGATTTAGGTTCACACCACACCCTTACAAACTCAGGGTGCAGTTATACTACAGCTTTACTGCGCACCCCTTGATACATATTGCTTCTGCCTTGTTTGGGTTATGCTGCACTTTTTACTGTTTGCAGAGTAAAAGGACTACCTTTAGTGCACCAATGGTAATCTAAGGGCCCCAACGTTAGCCAGCAGAAGCCCCTTTAAAGACTGTTCCTTTTACTAAATTTAGTAGTCCCTTTCCCCTAATCTTTACACTGTTTAACACTGATTGTGTCCACCCAGCTGGTCTAGGCCTAGAACAGCCATTTCAGGTACTTAGCAGGAGGGAGGAGCCAGGAGTGCTGGCTAAAGACCTGAGAAGATGAGATTTAGGGCTGCTCTGTACAAAATCATAGACCAGAGCAGGTAAGTATGACATGTTTGTTATTTTTTTTTAAAAAGTTGAACCTTTAGTATCACTTTTTGGAAATTTTATTGTGTTACCTTCTCTTTCTCTCTATTAACCTAGTATGTCAGAGGGGCCATGGCCTTTGGGAGGTGGCAGAGAACAGAGGACCCATTTTAATCAGCGACTCTTTCAGGGGATAGAGCTGCACATGCCTAATTTATAATGTTTAGAAAGCTAATAGAACACTTTAGACCACTTAAGAAAAACATACCTCAGATCTATACCATATATGGTATCTAAAAAAAAATCATATTCATTCTGGTACAAAATAGGCTAGTTTTTGAGTTGAGTAACCTTGTCATAATGAAATATACATGTACCCAGAATAGATGATATTAAGGGTGTATCTGACGAGCATACAGTAATAAAATATTCACCAGCACACACCCCAACACACCCCTCTGACCTAAAGATTAGAGTCTAAAATGTGGTGGTCAAGAGTAGCTACTAAAGAAGTGGCAATTTAAAGCCATGAAATTTGTTTTATTTGGTAAAATTTGATTTTCATGTAAGCAGATGACTCCTGCCAATCTTTAGACAAACTACTTTAGGCGCCTCTGTTGATTGAACCACTGTTGGATTTTTCGATCGGCTTTTCTGACCTTTTGATTGGTGGAGTTAGTTCTGTGACACTCGCCAAGGACAAGAAAGAGCAGCTGCTTTTGGCAGCTGGAGCCCTCATCTTATACCAACAAAACTCTGCACTAAACCAAAGATCAGGTGGACTTTACAAAAAAGTAATTACAATTTTTTTTTCAGTCTTACAACTTGTTTATTTTAATGTTGGTTATGCCTATTTTGTAATTTTTTTACTGTAAATATTTTTTACATTATTCTTCTTTTCACTAAAACAATATTTAAAAAGTGTTTAGCTGAATCTTAGAAATGCAACAGCAGATGCTGTGAACAAAAAGTGTTAAAACACGTGTCAGTGGTTACCCTGTGTATGCAAAGTGTGAGCTGTTTGGTTAACCTTCCCTAGTGATGATCAAGTATGCCAGTGCTTAGATTGTTGTGCTGTGGCCTGGAAAATCTCTACACGGGGTGAAGAGAGTAATTATCACACTCACCATAGCAATTTATATCTATGTAGCACCCTCCTAGATAGGTGCTAGGTAAAACATATATGTGACCCTTTTCTGCTTATCAGGAGGGTCTAATCTGTCAGTTAGCCTGTCGCATGTTTCCAAGTGTGATTCACTGGGTCTGAGGGAGTGTCCTCACTGCAGCCAATGAGGGAGCTCATTGGACAGTGGAGGAAACCTAGCCAGTGGCACACTCTGTTTTATGTCAGTTCCAGTGGGAGGGCATTTTTGCAATGCATCCTGGGATTGCATATAAATAGGAGGGGAGCATGTGACAGGTCATCTTTTGGAGGGAGCAAAGTCCCAGGAAGAGGTGGACAGCTGTCTCTCCTCCTGCTGATGTGTTGAATGTGGCCCAGGAAGTCGGCCTAGGGACCATGGGTTGAGCTGTGCTGCAGAAGGATCCACTGTGCTGACCAAGTGGAGCTGCTGGACAGAATACTTCTGGAAAAACAGTATCGTGAGTACTCAAGCATCTGCCAAGGGGTCTGCCACTCCAGAGAGGTCAAGGGGATCAAGGGGCCAGCTAACCCGGAGTGTTACAGTAAAGGGGGTACCAAGTTTTAAAGCCCTGAAGATTAGGGGTTAAAGGGGGCGCCAGGAAGGGCCCTGAAGTTGCTCAGCAATGCAGTCTATTATTAAAGTCAGCTACCTCAGGAAAGGACTGCCTTAGGAAGCTAATAGGACTCTTTCACAGTCAAAGGTGAAATACAGTAAGCAGCCTAGCCGTGACTAGCTCAAACAGCGTTAACCAACGCCAGTCAGCGTTAACCAGCGTCAATCAGCATTTTTCTATATCATCCCAGCCTATTGTGCATAGTTCAGTTTAATTGGAGTTTCCCACTCATCCCTTCTCCTATCAAAGTTCCTAATAAAACATAAGAACCAAAGAAACTGGACTGGGCCTTGTCTGAGGTAAAATAACTTGGAAACATATCAGAATGTTCATACGTTTGCTAATGGTAACCCAGGGGAACCCACACACAGCACCTCCCATGGGAGTAGTGCTACATCTAAATAAATCTTCCATTCTCCATCATTTAAAAAAAAAAATGGAAAATTCAGATAGTAGTATAAAAAAATTCCCATGATAGCTGGGGTATCCTACCGCTATCCAAGTCTGAAAGATAGGGTGACCAGACATCCCCTGTTTCCGGGGACAGTCCCCGTATTAGATTTAAACAGGGGCCCGGGCATTTAATTAAAATAAAATAAAAAAATTCTGAATTACACACCCCTGCTTCACCCCTCCTACTAGCTTAGGGGTGTGTATTTTTTTCCATTACCTGTGCCCCTTTCTGGTGATCATGTGCTGGTCAGAGTGGAGGGACTATTTCTTCAGTTTCGGGTGCATGCCCATTCCACTCCCACTCGTATGGTATTCTGCCTTGGCTCAAGTCCCATTCTTCCCATCCCTGGCGGAGTGATCTTTCTCCACCCAGTAAGGCTCTGCTCCCCACCCAGTAGTAGCCGAGGCCCGGAGAGTGAGACTTGAGAGGCGGGCGGTGGCAGCAACAGGCAGATAGTGGCAGCTCAGCTGACAGTGTCCAGCAGGAGGAACAGAGGGGAAAAGGATCCCATCATGGGGCTGCCAGTGCCTTCAAGACTTCCACACAGGTGTGCTTTGAGGGTTCCTGCGAATAGACTACATTGCACTGTGTGTCTTTCTGGCATAATGGATGGTATCAAAACTCATGGGCAGCAGGCACTCTATCATGGCTCTGGCTGGCAGTGCACTGTCACAGTGTGTCACCTAGCATGTCTGTTGGGTGCTGAATATTGGTCATAGGTTAGCAAAATCAGCACCCAGCAGCCATGTCATGTGACACACTGTGACAGAGCCAGCCAGAGCCATGATAGAGTGCCTGTTGCCTGTGATTTATCATAATGCTGATGATCTTATCCAGTTGCCGACCATCCCATAGCAGATTTACTGCTACAGGGCGGTCGCGCTGTGCAGGATCATGTATATATATATATATATATATATATATATATATACGTGATCCTGCATTTCTGAGTATCGGAGCCAATCAGGGAGTACGGTTCACTCAATGTCCGCCGGTACCTGCTGATTGTTCTGTACACAGGCAGAAAGTTCTGTCAGTATGAAAGACATTGATCCTGTGTTCAATGTTCAGAGAGAGGGATCTATGCCTTCCCTTTGTAAAAACACCTCCCTCACAGTGGGAAATCACTGGCTAGGCACACATTCAATCCTTTGATTCCACCTGATGTGAACCCCTTCCCAGCCAGTGTCATTAGCACAGTGACAGTGCATATTTTTTCTCCCTGATCCCTGTATTAGTGTCACTGGTTGCAACAAAGTGTCAAAAGTACACTCTGTGTCTAATTTGTCCACCACAATATCGCAGTCCCGCTATAAGTCGCTGATTGCCACCATTACTAGTAAAAAAAAATAAAAATATGTCCCCGGTTTTTATTTTTAAAACTGGTCACCTTACTGTAAGGTGCCTGTGAGTCACCCAATTTCAATGAGCTAGCATCTTCCTGAAACTGAAATATCACATTAGAGTAGGCTGAATCTTAAAATGATTTCCAGAGTATGCCTGGAATGGACAGAACTGAGACTAGAAGAAAGCAAGATGTCTGCAGTTTAGCAGAGTTGAAGTTATATTTGTATCTAGATTCATAGCTTGCAGTTCTGACTCAGGCGTGGGCGGTTATGGGACTACTGGAGATTTCGTTTTAACATAAACTAAACATGGATAGAATCAAATGACACTGTCTTTGTGGAATGTGCTATTGTGAATATGTGATCCGTTCCCACCCAATTCATTTAATATATGTCTTGAATTTTCTTACATCTCGCCCATACATAGCTGGGATAACCACCTTCTGTCTTCTGTCTACTGACTGAAGAGCTGTTGGAATTTAGTTTCTAGTTCAAGGCTGAAATGCTGTCACAGTCTCGCTTCTCTATTCAACTGTGCATAAATGATGATGGAAAAAAGCACATTTTGCTCCCCTCTCTGATTTCTTGTACAAAAGAAAATAAAAAGCTACCCCAGACAGTGAGTGAAACCAATTACTGAATTGCTATTTTTATTAAAAAAAAAAAAACAAAGAAAAAAAAAAAAAAACACTGCATCAAGTGTATACCCTGACCAAATGGATAGACTGATTTGGGTAAGGCCTCATCCTTGCACATGGATAGTAAAAGGCATAAAATTTGCTGGGCACAAAATTTGGGGTGATATCCCATGCCCAGGGAGCCACAGCTGCCACGTACAACTTGACATACAACTTAATAGCCGTACACTGCCATACTGTTGTAAATGCCAGTGCTTCCATGCATGCACGTACGACATATTTTCTGACCAAGAAACTTCCATGCTTGAAAAATGTGTCATACAGTATTTTCAGCCTCTCGCTGTCCATATGCATAAAAGCTATGATTTATTAACCACTTGCCGACCACTCACATGGAGACTACTGCGGTAGACCTACGTCGCTGGATTGGGGACAGCTTTCTTATTGGAACTGTGTAGTAGACTGTACAGGATTGAGCAAAGTTCCTTGCAAAGTGAAGGACTTGAGTGGACCCTGCTCTTCAAGACACTAGCCGTTGTCCCCTTTAGCCTAAACCCAGCAGCTGACTTCAAGTACCCAGAGGGGGATTCAGCATCACAAGTTCCAAGGATCCCTTTAGGAGCTCTGTACTCACAAGGCCCTAGTCGCAGATCACCTTCATCCATGATACCAGACAGGACCCATGGACATCCTCTCTGTCAGCTCTCAAGAGAACCCTGGATTTCAGCATTCAGACCTTCAGGTCACCCACCTGAGGCCACATGGCAGCTTGTGCTGGGGGGAGTCAACATACCTCCTCCTCAACTGGACCTCTCCTCTCCAGGAAAAGACCAGGAGCTCAGGTGCTCCCTAAACATAAAAACAGACATCCCCTTCCAATTGGCTGGGGCTGCATCTATATTCATGCTGCTCCTCTGAAAGGTTTCCACATGCAATCCAAAACTTTTCTAAGTTGATTGGATACAGGAAACTCCAGACAGGATAAGCAGTATTAGAGTATCCTGAGCTTTTATACTTACTTTTCCTGCAATACAAACCAATAACCACTGCTCTCTCTCCTTGTGCAGGGTGACTGATCTTGTTTCTACCCCCAGTAGTTTTCTACAGCCAGCCTACAGTGGGAGAACTTGCTGGATCCAAAACTAAGCTCTGCTATCTATGTAGGTTATGTACAGCACAGTGATAAAGTCATCACTACTTTCACAAGGTATTATCTGGGTATACAAATCCATTTGGTGCACACGAAGTTGATTTATATCCCTTTTGGTTATTGATACACATACTGTATTTAAATTATGTTTTTTTTTTGCCAGAGTTCAACCTTAAAGTGGTTGTAAACCTTAGTTAATAAATCTGAGCAAAGCACATACAGTGGGTACGGAAAGTATTCAGACCCCCTTAAATTTTTCACTCTTTGTTATATTGCAGCCATTTGCTAAAATCATTTAAGTTCATTCTTCTTCCTCATGAATGTACACATAGCACCCCATACTGACAGAAAAACACAGAATTGTTGACATTGTTGCAGATTTATTAAAAAAGAAAAACTGAAATATCACATGGTCCTAAGTATTCAGACCCTTTGCTGTGACACTCATATATTTAACTCAGGTGCTTTCCATTTCTTCTGATCATCCTTGAGATGGTTCTACACCTTCATTTGAGTCCAGCTGTGTTTGATTATACTGATTGGACTTGATTAGGAAAGCCCCACACCTGTCTATATAAGACCTTCCAGATCACAATGCATGTCAGAGCAAATGAGAATCATGAGGTCAAAGGAACTGCCTGAAGAGCTCAGAGACAGAATTGTGGCAAGGCACAGATCTGGCCAAGGTTACAAAAAGATTTCTGCTGCACTTAAGGTTCCTAAGAGCACAGTGGCCTCCATAATCCTCAAATGGAAGACGTTTGGGACAACCAGAACCCTTCCTAGAGCTGGCCGTCCGGCCAAACTGAGCTATCGGGAGAGAAGAGCCTTGGTGAGAGAGGTAAAGAGGAACCCAAAGATCACTGTGGCTGAGCTCCAGAGATGCAGTCAGGAGATGGGAGAAAGTTGTAGAAAGTCAACCATCACTGCAGCCCTCCACCAGTCGGGGCTTTATGGCAGAGTGGCCCAATGGAAGCCTCTCCTCAGTGTAAGACACATGAAAGCCCGCATGGAGTTTGCTAAAAATACACCTGAAGGACTCCAAGATGGTGAGAAATAAGATTCTCTGGTCTCATGAGACCAAAATAGAACTTTTTGGCCTTAATTCTAAGCGGTATGTGTGGAGAAAACCAGGCACTGCTCATCACCTGTCCAATACAGTCCCAACAGTGAAGCATGGTGGTGGCAGCATCATGCTGTGGGGGTGTTTTTCAGCTGCAGGGACAGGACGACTGGTTGCAATCGAGGGAAAGATGAATGCGGCCAAGTACAGGGATATCCTGGACAAAAACCTTCTCCAGAGTGCTCTGGACCTCAGACTGGGCCGAAGGTTTACCTTCCAACAAGACAATGACCCTAAGCACACAGCTAAAATAACGAAGGAGTGGCTTCACAAGAACTCCGTGACTGTTCTTGAATGGCCCAGCCAGAGCCCTGACTTAAACCCAATTGAGCATCTCTGGAGAGACCTAAAAATGGCTGTCCACCAACGTTTACCATCCAACCTGACAGAACTGGAGAGGATCTGCAAGGAGGAATGGCAGAGGATCCCCAAATCCAGGTGTGAAAGACTTGTTACATCTTTCCCAAAAAGACTCCTGGCTGTATTAGATCAAAAGGGGGCTTCTACTAAATACTGAGCAAAGGGTCTGAATACTTAGGACCATGTGATATTTCAGTTTTTCTTTTTTTTATAAATCTGCAACAATGTCAACAATTCTGTGTTTTTCTGTCAGTATGGGGTGCTATGTGTACATTCATGAGGAAGAAGAATGAACTTAAATGATTTTAGCAAATGGCTGCAATATAACAAAGAGTGAAAAATTTAAGGGGGTCTGAATACTTTCCGTACCCACTGTATATCTGTAGTGTTTACTTATCTCTCTCCAAAGCTCAGAGTGTCATTTCTATTTGGTGCTTCATACCTCTATTATCAGCATTAGTCACTTCTGAAAAGTTTTACCGACACATGAGATATAATTTGTGTCGGTAGATCAAGCACGCAGCTTGTCTATTCTCAACACAATTTTCCTGCTGCATGGAGGGGGTGTTTCTTTCCTCCAATCAGCTCTCACAGACTGTAATTGCAGCCTCTCTGCCCCTCCTCTGTAATACTAACAGAGGAAGAAGGATCTTGACATGATTATGCCATTTTGAAGGCATGTAAGAAAGAGATGGCTGCAGATAAATAAGTAAAATCTATGTACGAAGATTTGTTTCATCTCTGTGTATCATCTGATGCTGTTCACTTCACTGGGTATATGTGAGGGTTTACAACCACTTTAAATACTGTGATGGATAGTAGAAATGTGAAACATCCCTAAAATGAATGCAACAGAAACACAAATCCTAAGACTGTGGCCCTTGGTTAGGTGTAGGGCTACCGTCCCTAAATGCATGTTTGTGTTATATCACATCACAGAATGCTGGAATTGCTCTGGATAGCTGTTTTGTATGATGAAGTTGAACCCATATAACTCTCACACAGTCATAGAAAGTACACATGACCTCTGTGGGATTTCAGCTAAGGAATGTAAAACATAAAGGCTACATTGATTACCACTAAGCCACAAAGCATAAACTCAGCATGATAAAATATAACTTACCCAGGCCAGTGTACATACAACATATAAAAACACAGCTCTGTGATTTCCTACATAACGATTTAGAAAAATATATTTCTGCAAAATCTCCTGGCAGGTTTAGTTCCAATAATTGTTTGAAAAAGGCAAAGTTGTGAGTGATCCTGTGTTTAAATGTGGAGGTAGCCAACTAGAAATCCTGATACACCCTTTTTTGTGCTCAACGTACAAAGTTAAATTTAGCAGATGGAGTATTTTTCTCCAGAAGGAAAGCATGCAGAACAGCCATAAATAGCACACTAAGATGTATTAGGAACGTCTTTGTAAAATAAGGGCTTCTTCTAATACTAAATTCTTTGAATATAAACATTTCTGTGGCTGCAGTTATGTTGTTTTCACAAGCAGAGGGTAAAACTAATTTTAGCAAAGCCTATAAAAATGCTTTATTGGCCCCCTCCATGTTTTTCAGTGAAAAGAGCAAAGATGGCCTGGATTGGGAACTCAAATTACTGCAATATCCCTATTTCCATCAATGCAATGTTTTGGGGGTGGGAACTTCTAAGGTTAAAAAATGTGGGGTTTTTATCCATCTAGATTCTAGAATCTGAGACTATTTATTCCAGCAGTAACAGTTTTCATGGGATTGTCCCACATCTTGAGTTCCAAAAAGTGCAGGGCTTTTTGAAAGTTAGCGAAACACACTCAGATATTAATAGATTTAGGGATGGATGGCTAAAACAATAACTGGGTTTGTGTTAAGCACCTTGTACAATCTTTCATGTGATTTATGGTGTCATTCATTGTGACTCGTTAGGTGGATCCAACAGGCACACCAATAGTGATACATGAGCTATTTTATAGCAGATATAAGCACGTGTTAAACACAGTTGACAATAGTAAAAAGACAACAGATGGATAACAGTAGAATTATGCAATGGTACATTGAGGTAAATAGGGCTAACAGTCACTCTCTTTACCGCCAGTGAAAAGCCTAGCCTCAAAGGTAAGTGGAGAGAGAAACTAAATGCAATAATTAACACCCAATAGTGCAACCAATATTGCCATAAAGAAGGAGGATTCAGCTAAACACAATTTACTAGATAGTCTAAAAGCAATTTACTAGATCCAACTAACCACTGGCCATGGAATAATGTGTATAAGGTCTGCCGGCTGTGGGACCCTTTACCTTAATGTAGGATTGCTTAAAACAAAGGCATTTGTAATCCACAGGGCATAGAAATGTTCCACTAGTTTTCTAAGGTAACTGAAGGTGAAAGTATAGCAAGATCTCCCTAAAATAGAGTTCCTTTGGTGGCAGTGAGGTCCCAGCAATAGTAGACAAACTGAACACATACAGAGGTGGTTAAAGGCCTCTAAGGCCAGATGGCAGGTGAGAGGTAGGCCCCTCTTCCATTGGCTGCAGCTATCTCTCTTGTGGCCTCTAAACTGCTGGCATGTTTTGGGCGGCAACAGGTGGCTGCAATGCCCTGGGCCTCCCCTCTTTGTCCTGCACCCTCTTTCCTGGTGGCCTTGTGGGTGGCTACCTTATTGGATCTCCAATACAAAGGGAAAATGGCTAATCTACTGGCACCATCCTATAGGGAGCACAAAATGCAGCACTTTGAGGAAGTTGTGCAAAGGAACCTCATGACCATGTTTTCTGACAGTGGCAGGCTCAACATGCCTCTGATACTTACATCCTTTAAGGAGGACCAGTTGTGGCAGTGGCTGTCTCTGTGATGCTTTTTAGAGTTTTTTCAACCACAGCAGGCAGGCAACACTCACAGGTAGCACCATAACCCATGACATCTGACTACATCAAGTCCAAGGCCAATATAGACACTGTCAGTGGTAAGGACCTCATGGACTAATAGGTATCCACTGGCTAAAGATTGTACAGTATGGGCTGCATATTCTGGCTTGTCCTATAGCACATGTGCTGCCTGTGAGGGCCTTCAGCACAGCAGGAAGTTTTGTCACTGAGAGGCATATCCGTCTGTCCCTTCATTAAAATAAACCAGTCCTAGTTACCAATAAGTACAAACTCTTTTCAGCTGAAGCTAAAGGCTAAAATTTTCAGTGTCTTCTGGCCTCAAAAAGAGTTTCTGTCACCTTTCCTTGACCTCTTCTGGAGGTTCGGCATTGTAAGACTCCATGCACACTAGCGTTTTTTTAAGCTCCTAGAAGCTGTTATTTGCATTTTTTCTGCTCCTAGAAGCAAAATAGTGTTATCCTTTGTGTCCATGCACACTACTTTAAGCTATTAGCATTTTTTGAGCTTCAGCGTCTAGGAGCAGAAAAAAGATAGTTCCTTGGAGCATTTTTCTAGTACAAAAAGACTCCTAAACGCTCTTAAATGCTCCTAAACGGTCCTAAAATGCTACTACAATGCTACTACAAAAAGCTATTACCAGCGTTTTTTATCCAGCATTTTTTCCAGCATTTTTTTTTAGCTTAAAAAAATGCTAGTGTGCATGGAGCCTATAAGTACCACTCATAATATTTCCAAAGCTGGACTTAAGCTGCCAAATTTCTAATGTTGTTGTAACAGCCTATCCATGCTGCTTATATAATGTCCAGCCACTGCATATTAATTGTGGCTATTGTTTTTCAGATAATACCCTCTAATATTTATTTCAAGTTAAAGACTGCCTCTTACATTGAATTGGAAGAGGCCAGCCAGAAGATGTTGGCGCTGGTGAGGGAGATCACATACAGTGCATCCCTGGAACAGAAGTGCGTATAGTCCTACTTAAAAACAAACATCCCTATCAACTATTAGTGAAACAGGATGAAAAACAATTACCGTAGGTAGTTTGGGTGAGAGGGGAATGGAAGGGATCTTTAGTGTGAATAATGGGAGAGAGTAGGGTGTTGCAGTCGGGGCACTGCGGTATCCTTTGACTCATCATAGGGGTTAAGGTGTAAAAGATGTATTAACAATACAGCCTTTACACTCAGAACTTGATGTGCACTGCTTTTTTCTAAAATTATTTGTGAATCATTTGGAGCATTCTACTTTAGTTGCAGCAAGTGCAGAAAATCAATACTATTATATTTTGTTCTGTATTTAGGCTGGCTGAAGCTATAAATTCTGCTGGTCAAAACTAGTCCAGTCTACTGATTGATGAAAATGCACACATCCCTGTTAAAGCTATCTGCAAAAACATTTTTTTGAACTGCTGCCCATATCTGGATTGGATATTCCAAATTAGGTCCTACTAAAGCTTTGTGGGGGGCAAAATGATGTCGCTGGTGTCTATGCCTCTTATTGTAAGAGTATTCTGTTTGAGTTAGAATTTGAAATGGTCGCACATTTCCAAGTCCGTCAAAGTTTGCGCTCAACTTGCCAATCACCATGTGAATTAAATCTTACCAGATTCTCTCATCACTATTTAACATCAAGTTATGCGTCTGTGTGATTGGTTTTGTTTCCAAAAGGCACGTTGAAAGAATGGAAAATGATATGCAAGTTGCTGTTAATGTAACATATCTGGAATCTTGTTTTTTCTAGGAGACACACTGACACCTACAGGACATACTCTGTAGTGAATGTTAGACAAAATAATAGTGGCTACTGAAAGTATTGAAGCCAGAGGGTGAGAATAATGGTCAGAAGAAAGTTAGGAATTGCAGGCTTGCATTTCTCTTCAAAAAAGTGTACTTTACACAACACCTTGAAATATTTTCTTTTTAAAGCAAGCCTTTACCCAAATTATATGTCATTAATAACAGAAGCAGAAAATCTGAAAAACAATTGACGAAATGTTATTATTCCACTGAATTACATTTTCAAACTCGGACTCTTGTTTTGCTATCACCTAAAATAGTTTGTTTGGACCACTGTCAGCACTGTATAAACTGTATTTAGCCTCAGCTGCATACAGTATGCAGCACTGTGCATTGGTACACAGGTACGGTGCACAGCGGTACATGGACTTTCCATCCCGTAGGAGTCTAGCTAAGCGCTGCTCAACCATTCACAGGAAGACTTATAGTTTTATGAATGAACACATGGCTTCCTCTGAATGGCTAAGGTAGGGATCAAGAGGTGCAAGAACACAGCACTGTATGTAGCTGATACTACATACAGTATATACAGGGCTTACAGCTTACAGCTGCCACATGTATTAGTAAAAAAAAATAGTTCTTTGAGCCATCTTGGTCCAAATTAACTATTTAAATTGATCACAGTGCTGAAGTTAAGCTTTAAGTGGGATTGTTTTATATTTGATGGAACAATTGAAAGAGGTGAAAAGCTGTGAGAATGCCATCATCCCAATCAAAGAATACCCTCCAATGGAATATGGACTATTGTAGGCATGTCAGAAAAAGAAAACTCCAAAAAAACGTGAATATAAAAAATATACATTTTATTATATATCAGAATATAAAATATAGAATTTATAATAAAATTTATATTTTTTATATTCACGTTTTTTTGGAGTTTCCTTCATCTGACATACCTACAATAGTCCCTATTCTATTGGAGGATATTTGTTGATATATTTGATGGGATTAAACTTTTTTCTTTTACATTTTTTTCATTGTATAATACAATGTACATTTGAACCGAGAAAAACAAAGAAACAACATATGTACAGTATACTCATGGTTAGGTAGTGCTACATCTTCACAACAGCTTGTGATGTGTTATTATATAGTCAAGTACTGTACATCACATAGGTCTGACAATACTTACACTTTAAAAGGGGACATTCACATTATCATGTAGAATAAATCTGTACCAAATGGACTGTACTTTCCTCATTACGATCAATAAATCTATACTAAGAATAGGAAATTATTGTTTAATTATTCCCAGTTCTATCATTTTCCTCATATGGCGACATTCTATTCTATAAAATACATGAAAACCAACTGAATAGCTGTTATCTTTTTGGCAAAGAAGAATAATAAAAGCAAAGAGTTTTGTACAGTTAGGAAGATTGGAAACTTCCATATAACTTTAGATTGATAGATTTCCACTTTAATTAACGCACTAAAAATAAATGCTCATCCCTTCATACATACTAATTATAAAAGAGGCCTGCATATGGCTATATAAAAAACATAATGCAGACAGCAATATCAATGTTCTACTGTCAAGGAAGACTCCTCATACACTCAGGCTCTTGTCACATGATTTGTTCATTGGCGTAGGTTTGTGATCTGTAGGTGTTGCATTTTTATGTTAGGAGAATCTTTAGGCAGAACTACCTAGGACCACCCAGTCACAAGTGTATCAAGATGTATAATTTATAACTGGCAACTCGTCCTCCCGATAGTTGTACTAGTGGGTCACTATTGATGTCATGTCTCTATATTCTGTTATTCCACATATTCTAGCCATTGAGGCCTTGCAGTACCATCGCCTTTATTACAGTAGTTATGAACTAACATTTAAAGAATTTTTGGTACATGTGGTTCATATTTTGTTAGAACATTACTTTTTTCATTTTTTGATGATACATATTGTCTGCAATGCCAGGTTGTTTGCATGGGCGTGAGGTTTTCGCCCTCGTTGGCTAACCTTTATAGGGGTTGGTGAGAGGAGCTTTTTCTTTTCTTTCACCTTAACCGATATGGCAATAACATCACTTGGTATGGTAGATATATTGACGATTTGATCTTAATATGGACCGTCATTGATACTTCCCTGAAAGAATTGGTCCAATCTGCTAGTAATAACACATTAAATTTAGAATTTTCTCATAAGGTTGGGAGGACCACTTTTAACTTCTTAGATGTGACTTTGAGTGGGATTTTATCACAAATAGACTAGACACCTATACTTTCCGTAAAGCATTTGGGGGAAATTCCCTCCTCCTGACTCCTGGCTTTCTGGTTGCTGCCTTCGCTAAGGAGTATAGGCAGATCACTAACATTGTGAGAAAATGTTTGCCCATAATGTATGCAGATAGGGACATCCATTTTACAAAGCGGTTGCAGGTTGTCCAGTATAGGGTATCACACCTTGGGGAATATTTTATCCCCCAGTCTTTTTTCATCGAAACACCCTCAAAAATCATGGCTCCTATCCCTGTGGTCTGGGGAACTTGGCAAACATCATAAATGTGATACTGTGATGTCCTGTACCACTGGGGAGGTTTATCCTATGCGTGATTTTATAAATTGCCAATCAACCTTAGTAGTGTTCTTGGTGGAATGTACAGCTTGCACCCTACGGTATATCCGTTGCACCATCAGACCTCTGCGTGCCAGAATAGCTGAACATTACAATGATGCCGGCAACCCTAATGTGAGGAACATTTCTAATGTTTCCAAGCATTTTAAGGATGCTCATTCTGCTAACATAGTTCATTTAGATGTCATGGTATAGAGAGGGTCAAAAGACCAGCTCGTGGAGGAGCTGTACACTGGATCTTGTTAAATAAAGAAGTTAGATGGGTTTTCATTCTGTAGATCAGAATTCCCTCAGGATTACATCATAGATGGGATATAGATTTTTTTCTCAAATAATAATTTGGTTATCTTTTTAGTACTATTTTTGCTATTTATCCATTCACATGTAATAGGTTAGTTTTTGTTGAACCGTGGTCTGCAGTCTGTTAATGCCTTCTCAATATTATATAATTACTGACTCAGGTTTAACAAATTAGTTTGTCAGCATTCTGTATATTTATTTAATTATCCTCCCTTTTCCTCCACTCAAGTTTGAGCCCTGTCCCTTCTTTTAAAGCGCATCCGGAAAGTATTCACATCACTTCACTTTTTCCACATTTTGTTATGTTACATTCTTATTCCAAAATAGAATAAATGCATTATTTTCTTCAAAATTCTACAAAAAATACACCATAATGACAACGTGAAAGAAGTTTGTTTAAAATCTTAGCAAATTTATTAAAAATAAAAAACAAAAAAAATCACATGTGCATAGGTATACACAACATTTGCTCAATACTTTGTTGAAGCACCTTTGGCACCAATTAAAGTCTCAAGTCTTTTTTCGAGTATGATGCTACAAGCTGGCACACCTATTTTTGGGCAGTTTCTCCCATTCTTTTTTGCAGGACCTCTCCAGCTTCATCAGGTTGGATGGGGAGAATCTGTGCACAGCCATTTTTAGATCTCTCCAGAGATGTTCAATCGCGTTTAAGTCTGGGCTCTAGCTGGGTCACTCTAAGACATTCACAGTTGTCCCATAGCCACTCCTTTGTTATCTTGGCTTGCGCTTAGGGTCTTTGTCCTTTTGGAAGATGAATCATTGACTCAGTCCGAGGTCCAGAGCGCTGTGGAGCAGGTTTTTATCAAGGATGTCCCTGTACATTGCTGCATTCATCCTTCCCTCAATTCTGACTTGTCTCCCAGTTCATGCCACTGAAAAACATCCCCACAGCATGTTGCTGCCACTACCATGTTTCACTGTAGGGATGGTATTGGCCAGTTTATGAGCAGTGCCTGGTTTCCTCCAGACAAGACGCTTGCCCTTCAGGCAAACAAAAATGTTTGTTTCATCAGACCAGATAATTTTGTTTCTCATAGTCTGAGAGTCCTTCAGGTGATTTTTGGCAAACTCCAGGTGGGCTGTCATGTGCCTTTTACTGAGGAGTGGCTTCCGTCTGGCCACTCTACCATGCTGGCCTGATTGGTGAAGTTCTGCAGAGATGGTTGTTCTTCTGGAAGGTTCTCCTCTTTCCACAGAGAAACACTGGAGCTCTGTGAGAGTGACCATCAGGTTCTTGGTCACCTGCCTGACTAAGGCCCTTCTCCCCTGATTGCTCCGTTTGGCCGGGCGGGCCGCTCTAAGAAAAATCCTTGGTTCAAAACATCTTCCATTTACGGATGATGGAGGCCACTGTGCTCATTGGGACTGTCAATCTGCAGAAATGTTTCTGTACCCTTCAATGGATCTGTGCCTCGATACAATCCTGTCTCGGAGGTCTACAGACAATCCCTTGGACTTCATGGCCTGGTTTGGGCTCTGGCATGCACTGGTAACTGTGAGACCTTATGTGTGCCTTTCCAAATCATGTCCAATCAACTGAATTTACCACAGGTGGACTCCAATCAAGTTGTAAAAAACATCTCAAGGAAAATAAGTGGAAAAAGAATGCACCCAAGCTCAATTTTGAGTGTCATGGCAAAGGCTGTGAATTCTTATGTACATGTGATTTTTTTATTTTTATTTTTAGTAAATTTTAAAAGATTTCAAACAAACATCTTTCACATTTTCCTTATGGGGTATTGTTTGTAAAATTTGGAGAAAAATAATGAATTTATTAAATTTTTTAATAAGGCTGTAACACAGGGGACTTCAAACTATGGCCCTCCAGTTTTTTAGGAACTACAATTCCCATCATGCCTAGTCCTGTCTGTGAATGCCAGAGTTTTACAATGCCTCATGGGATGTGTAGTTCCGCAACATCTGGAGGGCCGTAGTTTGAGGATCCCTGCTGTAACATAACAAAATGTAGTGAAGCGCTGTAAATACTTTACGGATACACTGTACATATATATTTATGGTGCATCGTAATTATTATACTTATTATATATTATACATAAGCACCTTGCTCATGATCTTCCCACCAGGAATGTATAGATACATCTGTTTCATTTTGTTATTATTACTTTTTTCATATATTGCTATTTCTGCTATTTTATATATGCTTTCTGCTGCTTTCCTCCCATCTGCAAGTAACATCGGAGACACCTGATGGATAATGGACTAATTCATTAAATTGATGGAGTCATGTGCAGTTGGAGGAGTTTTATACAGAGTTTGCTTTTGCGTCTAGTGTTTAAATCTTTTTATTCTGAGTTGTTTTATGGCTACGATTAAGGTTTTTTACCGAAATGCATAATCTACTGAAACTTGCGTACTGTACTCTTTATTAATAAAGTCCATTTATCGGGAGGATGGGTTACCGCATGTTCATCTCATACTCTTATGCTGTTTAAAGTGCCAGGAAGACACCGTGAGCTTTGGAGCCCCATTGGTCTGCCCCCAGGGGGTATCAACCTAGGCGTATATCTCTTTGATATTTGCTTGTTAATAACATTTTTCTTACTCTACTGACTCTCTCCAAACTAAAACCAGTCAACTCATATGTTTAAAACATTTAAAAGTGGAACAATGGAAATTCCCTTTATAGTTTCTAAAGGTTTCTGCACCCCACTCCCCCCCTGCTGCGCATCTGTATGTGTGTGACAATGTAAATGACAGCAATGACTTCCATTACAAAGATAAAATGTTCAAGTCCAAAGTACAATCTTACATCTATAACACTAGCGCATGATTATACCTTGAAGTGATTGTAAAGCTTTTTTTTTTTTTTAAATTAAAATAATAAATATGTTATACTTACCTGCTCTGTGCAATGTATTGAACAGAATGGCCCCCAAACCTCCTCTTATCAGTTCTCCCACCAGCACTCTGGGCTCCTCCTCTTGTCAATGTGCCACCATAGGAAGCAACTTCCTATGGGAGGACTCCTGCAGGCTCACTTCCAAGCTGGGCTGTGTGTGTCTTTTGACACACACGGCATGTCTCAGCCCCGCCCCCTGCTCTCAGGATTTAATTGAGCCTCTGTGAGCAAAGAGAGAGGGGAGAGCTATGGCAGGCGGGCACAACGCTTGTAGATAGGGCTTAAGGTGCCCTAGACCAAACACTCTGAACTGCATTCGTTAATGCTAAGTGCTTGGAAGGAGTGTACGGTCATCTGGGATCAACATTAAGGCAATGTAGTATGTCCTGACCATCTCCTGTAGTGTGTCCATAGTCTCTGACCATCTCCTGTAGTGTGTCTGCAGCTTTTGACCATCTCCTGAAGTGTGTCTGCAGTCTCTGACCATCTCCTATAGTATGTCTGCAGTCTCTGACCATCTCCTATAGTATGTCTGCAGTCTCTGACCATCTCCTAAAGTGTGTCTGCAGTATCTGACCATGTCCTGTAGGATGTCCACAGTCTCTGACCATCTCCTGTAGTGTGTCTGCAGCTTTTGACCATCTCCTGAAGTATGTCTGCAGTGTCTGACCATCTCCTATAGTGTGTCTGCAGTCTCTGACCATCTCCTAAAGTGTGTCTGCAGTCTCTGACTATGTCCTGTAGGATGTCCACAGTCTCTGACCATCTCCTGTAGTGTGTCTGCTGTTTCTGACCATCTCCTGAAGTGTGTCTGCAGTCTTTGACCATCTCCTGCAGTGTGCCTGCAGTCTCTGACCATCTCCTGTAGTATATAAAAAATAAAGTGCAGCGCTAAAAGAGCAAATACAGTCCAGCGAAGAACTTATATGAGTCCCCGCTCCACCGGAATTGAAATTGAATGCACTCACTAGAGGCATTGGACCCAAAATACCATAGAGCAAATGGGTCACTCAAGCTGGATATTATACGTGGGTCTCCCAAACAATGGCTGTGTCACCGGATGTTCAGACCTATAGCGGTATATTCTTGAACGAAGATGGCTAAATCTCCCAGTCAGGTATTTATTTATGGAAGTAAACCAAACAACACAGACAGTGTAATACCGCTTAACATTAAAATTTATTAAGAACAAGGGGGGTCATATGAACTTACAAACATCCATGTAATCGGCACACAAAATAGGAATGATGGTGAATGGGAAATACCTTGGGGCTGACGCGTTTCGTCATATTTGACTTCCTCATAGGATGATGCTTTTTTTATATACTGTTTTAACAACTATATGTTGGTTGATGTGCTGGCAGCTTTTTTATTTTGTATGTTAGCGCAGTTTGAATCCTATTTTATACATCTCCTGTAGTATGTCTGCAGTCTCTGACCATCTCCTGTAGTATGTCTGCAGTCTCTGACCATCTCCTGTAGTATGTCTGCAGTCTCTGACCATCTCCTGTAGTGTGTCTGCAGTCTCTGACCAGCTTTTGTAGTATGTCTGCAGTCTCTGGCCATCTTCTGTAGTACAGTGCCTTTAAAAAAATATTCATACCTTGAAATTTTCCACATTTTGTTATGTTTACCAAAAACATAAATGTATTTTATTGTTTTTTTTTTGTCATAGACCAACAGAAAGTGGCACATAACTGTAAAGTTAAAGGAAAATGATAAATGGTTTTCAAATTTTTTTTTCCAATAAATATATGAAAAGTGTGGCATGCAGTTGTATTCACCCCCCCCCCTTTACTCTTCAAACCCCAACTAAAATCTAATAGAACCAATTGCCTCCAGAAGTCACCTAATTAGTAAATAGAGGCCACCGTTGTGTAGTTTAATCCCAGTATAAATACAGCTGTTCTGTGAAGCCCTCTGAGGTTTGTTAGAACCTTAGTGAACAAACAGCATCACAAAGGCCAGGGAACACATCAGCCATGTCAGGGATAAAGTTGTGGAGAAGTTTAAAGTAGGGTTATGTTAAAAAAAAAAAAATATCTCAAGCTTTGAACTTTGGAAATGGAAAGAGTATCGTACAAATGCAAACCTACCAAGACATGGCCATCCACCTAAACTGACAGGCCGGACAAGGAGAGCATTAATTAGAGAAGCAGCCAAGAGTCCCATGGTAACTCTGGAGGAGCTGCAGAGATCCACAGCTCAGGTGGGAGAATCTGTCCACAGGACAACTATTAGTGCTGCACTCCACAAATCTGGCCTTTATGGAAGAGTGGCAAGAAGAAAGCCATTGTTGAAAGAAAGACTTAAGAAGTCCTGTTTGCAAGTTTTGAGAAGCCATGTGGGGGGACACAGCAAACATGTGGAAGAAGGTGCTCTGGTCAGATGAGACAAAAATTTACCTTTTTGGCCTCAAAGCAAAATGCTATGTGTGGCGGAAAACTAACACTGCACATCACCCTAAACACCAACCCTACCGTTAGACATAGTGGTGGCAGCATCATGTTGTGGGGATGCTTTTCTTCAGGGACAGAGAAGCTGGTCAGGGTTGCTGGGAAGATGGATGGAGCCAAATACAGGGTAATCTTAGAAGAAAACCTGGTAGAGTCTGGAAAAAAACTTGAGATTGGGGCGAAGGTTCACCTTCCAGCAGGACAACGACTCTAAACATACAGCCAGAGCTACAATGGAATCATTTAGATCAAAGCATTTTCATGTGTTAGAATAGCCCAGTCAAAGCCCAGACCTAAATCCAACTGAGAATTTGTGTCAAGATTTGAAATTGCTGTTCAGACGCTCTCCATCCAATTTGACAGAGTTTGAGCTATTTTGCAAAGAAGAATGGGCAAAAATGGCACTATTTAGATGTGCAAAGCTGATAGAGACATAACCAAAAAGACTTGCAGCTGTATTTGCAAAGGTGAAAGGGGGTGGTTCTACAGAGGGGCTGAATACAAATGCTTCCTTCCACTTTTTAATTATGTGCCACATAAAATCCCAATAAAATACACTTACATTTTTTGGTTGCAACATGACAAAATGTGGAAAATTTCAAGGGGTATGAATACTTTTTCAAGGCACTGTATGTCTGCAGTCTCTGACCATTTCCTGAAGTGTGTCTGCAGGAGGAGTGAGGAGATGAAGGCTCCCTCTGAGGTAAAATAAGGGATAGAGGTGACAGAGGCTGTCTATGAGGGCATGGAGGCTCCTTTGAGGTTTGAGGTGACAGAGTTTTATAAGGCAGTATGTCCTCCTCACAATGTTCTAACCCCCCCCCGAGGTGTGTGTGTCCTCCCTCACAGAATCCTGTTACTGCCAGCAAAATTCTCTGTGGTCTGGAGACTTGGATAGGAAGGTGTCAGGGGTTCTTATATAGAGGTAGGTAGGTGTTGGGAGGCACTAAGCCATTAAACAAAACTGTGGGGAAGATGAAAGCAAAACACTGCATGGGGATAACAGGGAGAAATTGAGAGGAGAGCTGGCCAGGTCACATAGAGCAGAGGTATCAAACTCCATTTCATGGCGGGCCAGGTCAGCATTATAGATGCCCTCAAAGGGCCAGTTGTATCTGTAAGACTAGATGTCCAGAGGACCCCACCCCCTTACATCAGATGTCAAGAGCCCTCAACTCTCCCTTACATCACAGTACCTTACCTTGTGTTGCTGCTGGGAAGAGCTGGGAATAGAAGGTGCAGGGTCTGGAGTAGGACCAGAGAGGTGCTGGAGTCAGCTGCTGGATTCTGTTGAATGCTGAGACAGAAATATGGGGGTGCTGCGCCTGCCCCGAGAGGCATAGAATCTTTAGGGGGCATTCTGTCCTTCCCTCTGCTCACTGCTAAAACTGGGAAGGGGAGGCGAAGACAAGCCTCTCTGTTCTGTGGCTGCATGGAGAAGCACAAGATCTGGTGGAGGAGTTCTGTCCTCCTTTCTGCTGAGACAAGGAGAGGGCAACAAATGAGGGGGTTGCCACAGCTGCAGGAGAAGTTTGAGGGCCACATGAAATGGCCTGGAGTTACGAATTTGGCCCATAGGCCTTGTGTTGGACACATGTGACATAGAGAATCTCCTGCTGTGACACCACTTGGAGCTTGAATGCCGGCTGCTGTCAGACAAAGTCTTGCCTCCTGGACCAGCTTCTATGATAGACAGCACACTGGTCCAATGCCGGAAAATTGAACTAGTGTGACATCTATTATAGGAGCCGCTCTAGAAGGCGGGACTTTGTTTGACAGCGGCCGGTGTTTCAGCTCCAAGTGGTGTCACAATAGGAGATCCTCTGTGTGATCTGACTGGTTTTCCTCCCGACTCCTCCCTGTAATCCCCGTGCAGTGATTTTATCTTCCCTCATCTTCATTTTGTTTATACAATTTTCCGAGTAAGTAATTTTTTGGCTGTCCTGATGATCAGTGTAAATGTCCACTGTCACGGGAAAGCCAATTATCAGCTTTACTTTTCTCAGACAGTGACAGTGCTGAGGATAGAAAATGCCAATAACCGACATTTGTTTAGATGTGATCAGCTGTGATTGGACACAGCTGATCACATGGTAGAGAGCCAATGTCATGCACTGTGTGTGTGAAAGACATGGCTCATCACCGATCGCGCATGTGCGGCAAGAAGGGGTAGACATCATGAGACAAAAGGCCCACCCAGCCATCAATCTGCTATAGGCTGGGCAGGAACTGGTTAATGTCTGATTGCTTCTCCATTTGTGAGAAATTATTGGTTTTGTGCTACAATTAGAGGCTCTTTTTTGCACTGGGATATTTGTTTATTTTTCACAATTTAAGGGCTCATTCTCACAGAAAAGTGTTATGCGTTCCTGTGCAATTCACATGTGATCTGGGTGCAGTGTGATTTCAGCTCATTCATTTCAAATGGGCTGAAATCACACCGCACCACGCCGTAAGTAACACATGCACTAATTTTAGAAATGCACTGCAACTGGATTGCATGGTACTTCTGTGCCATGTGATCTGATGCAGGCAAACGTACTGCAATTGCGTCCTGCGTTTTGGGTATCCTGAACTTTGCATTGACACCCACTACAGATTGCAAGGGCAGGGCAGGTTTCCCGCACCACATTTTAATGTGAACGGGCCCTGAGAGAGTTCCCTGCTCCACCATCCTGAGCTGTTTCCTAGTTTTAGGGTCATTCACCACCACGTTCCCATGCAGCTTCCTACACCGCATTCCAGTTGCACTGCCCCTGTGATCTACTGGGGGCATCAGTGCAAAGTTAACAACACCCCAAATGCAGGTTGCAAATACAGTGCCATTTGCCCGCAACAGATCTAATTGTACAAAAGTACCATGTGATTTTTTTTTTGCCGTGCATTTCAAAAGGTAATGCATGAATTACTTTTGGTGCGTTGAAATTGCACTGCACAGAACTGCATGCACTGCACAGAACTTGATTAGTACACAGGACAACCTGTGTACTAATCAATTGACAGATATTTTGCTGCTTTGGCAGATTGTTAAACTTCGGGCTTATATATTTTACAGAGATTTATTTTACTCTGGTCTTATCCCTGTGGATCTGAAGGCATGGAATTTTTTTTAGTGGATTTTTTGGGGTAGTAAAATCTGAATTCAGTAGGAAAAAACGATGGTGCTGCTGTAGCCAGACCAGTAATGCAGCAGGGTGGATGTAAGAGATGAAAGGGGGGGGGGGGGTAAACAGTTAAAAAGATCAACATATGGAGGGAAGAGGCAGCTCCCCTATAAAGGTCCTAAGTAAACCTAGTGTGTGTGTGTAGCACCCTCCTAGGTTTGTGCTGGAAGAGAGTATAGTTTTCAGTGGCGGCTGGTGAAGTTTTAAGATGGGGGGGCGCAAGACCCCGCCCTTCTATTTTGGCCCCTCCCATTTCTCAGAAGCCACACCCTTATAGACCCCACCCATTTTGTCCCCTGTATTTTGCTTGCGTGAACCAATTCTCCCAATATATCACATATTAAGGGCTCCATCAGTACTAGTATATCCCATAATAGGGAGCAGGGGC
Organism: Pelophylax lessonae; assembly: GCF_965119305.1. Taxonomy (NCBI): domain Eukaryota; kingdom Metazoa; phylum Chordata; class Amphibia; order Anura; family Ranidae; genus Pelophylax; species Pelophylax lessonae. The sequence goes on along the minus strand of NC_138779.1, from coordinate 107,452,992 downwards.
CCTATTATGGGATACACTGACAGAGTGGCACAAACCCCACAGTACAAGCCCCTTGTACAAACCCCACAGTACAGACCCCCTAGCACAGACCACACAGTACATGCCCCCTTTCAATGTAGTGACCAGTATACAGGCCCCCTTTCAATGTAGTGACCAGTATACAGGCCCCCTTTCAATGTAGTGACCAGTATACAGGCCCCCTTTAAATGTAGTGACCAGCGTACATGCCCCCTTTCAATGTAGTGACCAGTATACAGGCCCCCTTTAAATGCAGTGACCAGCGTACATGCCCCCTTTCAATGTAGTGACCAGTATACAGGCCCCCTTTCAATGTAGTGACCAGCGTACATGCCCCCTTTCAATGTAGTGACCAGCATACATGCCCCCTTTCAATGTAGTGACCAGCGTACATGCCCCCTTTCAATGTAGTGACCAGCGTACATGCCCCCTTTCAATGTAGTGACCAGCATACATGCCCCCTTTCAATGTAGTGACCAGCGTACATGCCCCCTTTCAATGTAGTGACCAGCGTACATGCCCCCTTTCAATGTAGTGACCAGCGTACATGCCCCCTTTCAATGTAGTGACCAGCATACATGCCCCCTTTCAATGTAGTGACCAGCATACATGCCCCCTTTCAATGTAGTGACCAGCATACATGCCCCCTTTCAATGTAGTGACCAGCGTACATGCCCCCTTTCAATGTAGTGACCAGCGTACATGCCCCCTTTCAATGTAGTGACCAGCGTGCATGCCCCCTTTCAATACAGTGACCAGCGTACATGCCCCCTGCAGAGGTATGGCAGTGGGAGAGATGGGATCAGGCAGAGGGATGGTGGTGGGAGAGATAGGATCAGGCAGAGGGATGGAGGTGGGAGAGATGGGATCAGGCAGAGGGATGGAGGTGGGAGAGATGGGATCAGGCAGAGGGATGGAGGTGGGAGAGATGGGATCAGGCAGAGGGATGGAGGTGGGAGAGATTGGATCAGGCGGTGGCCGGGATGAGATCAGGCAGAGGGATGGAGGTGAGAGAGATGGGATCAGGCAGAGGGATGGCGGTGGGAGAGATGGGATCAGGCAGAGGGATGGCGGTGGGAGAGATGGGATCAGGCAAAGGGATGGCGGTGGGAGGGATGAGGGCATGAGGCAGAGAGGGATGGCAGTGGGAGGGATGGTCATGGGATGAGGCAGAGCAGAGGGGGATGGCAGTGGAAAGGCTGGATGGATGGATGGTCATGGGATGAGGCAGAGCAGAGGGGGATGGCGGTGGAAAGGCTGGATGGATGGATGGTCATGGGATGAGGCAGAGCAGAGGGGGATGGCAGTGGGAAAGGCTGGATGGATGGATGGTCATGGGATGAGGCAGAGCAGAGGGGGATGGCGGTGGAAAGGCTGGATGGTTGGATGATCATGGGATGAGGCAGAGCAGAGGGGGATGGCAGTGGAAAGGCTGGATGGATGGATGGTCATGGGATGAGGCAGAGCAGAGGGGGATGGCGGTGGAAAGGCTGGATGGATGGATGGCCATGGGATGAGGCAGAGCAGAGGGGGATGGTGGTGGAAAGGATGGATGGATAGTCATGGGATGAGGCAGAGCAGAGGGGGACGGCGGTGGAAAGGCTGGATGGATGGATGGTCATGGGATGAGGCAGAGCAGAGGGGGATGGCGGTGGAAAGGCTGGATGGATGGATGGTCATGGGATGAGGGAGAGCAGAGGGGGGTGGCGGTGGAAAGGCTGGATGGATGGATGGTCATGGGATGAGGCAGAGCAGAGGGGGATGGCGGTGGAAAGGCTGGATGGATGGATGGTCATGGGATTAGGCAGAGCAGAGGGGGACGGCGGTGGGAAAGGCTGGATGGATGGATGGTCATGGGATGAGGCAGAGCAGAGGGGGACGGCGGTGGGAAAGGCTGGATGGATGGATGGTCATGGGATGAGGCAGAGCAGAGGGGGATGGCGGTGGAAAGGCTGGATGGATGGATGGTCATGGGATGAGGCAGAGCAGAGGGGGACGGCGGTGGAAAGGCTGGATGGATGGATGGTCATGGGATGAGGCAGAGCAGAGGGGGATGGTGGTGGAAAGGATGGATGGATGGTCATGGGATGAGGCAGAGCAGAGGGGGGGTGGCGGTGGAAAGGCTGGATGGATGGATGGTCATGGGATGAGGCAGAGCAGAGGGGGACGGCGGTGGGAAAGGCTGAATGGATGGATGGTCATGGGATGAGGCAGAGCAGAGGGGGATGGCGGTGGAAAGGCTGGATGGATGGATGGTCATGGGATGAGGCAGAGCAGAGGGGGATGGCGGTCGAAAGGCTGGATGGATGGATGGTCATGGGATGAGGCAGAGCAGAGGGGGACGGCGGTGGGAAAGGCTGGATGGATGGATGGTCATGGGATGAGGCAGAGCAGAGGGGGATGGCGGTGGAAAGGCTGGATGGATGGATGGTCATGGGATGAGGCAGAGCAGAGGGGGATGGCGGTGGAAAGGCTGGATGGATGGATGGTCATGGGATGAGGCAGAGCAGAGGGGGATGGTGGTGGAAAGGATGGATGGATGGTCATGGGATGAGGCAGAGCAGAGGGGGGTGGCGGTGGAAAGGCTGGATGGATGGATGGTCATGGGATGAGGCAGAGCAGAGGGGGATGGCGGTGGAAAGGCTGGATGGATGGATGGTCATGGGATGAGGCAGAGCAGAGGGGGATGGTGGTGGAAAGGATGGATGGATGGTCATGGGATGAGGCAGAGCAGAGGGGGGTGGCGGTGGAAAGGCTGGATGGATGGATGGTCATGGGATGAGGCAGAGCAGAGGGGGATGGCGGTGGAAAGGCTGGATGGATGGATGGTCATGGGATGAGGCAGAGCAGAGGGGGACGGCGGTGGAAAGGCTGGATGGATGGATGGTCATGGGATGAGGCAGAGCAGAGGGGGATGGCGGTGGAAAGGCTGGATGGATGGTCATGGCCCATGATCACCATCCATCCAGCCTTTCCACCGCCATCCCCCTCTGCTCTGCCTCATCCCATGACTCATGGGATGAGGCAGAGCATAGGGGGATGGCGGTGGAAAAGCTGGATGGATGGTCATGGAGGACTGACAGGACAGGAGGACCACGAGGACTCACCGGTGGTGATGTCTTCTTCCAGCAGATGACCTCCGGTGGTCTGGTCTCCTCTCCGGTGCCGCCGTCACTCCCGTCCGGTGTCCACCCGACTCCATCGTCCGCGGTCCGGTCCACTGCTGCGAGTGACGTCAGCGGGGTCAGCGTTGGATGTCCTGGATGCTGTGATTGGTCCAGGCTGGAGGCTGGACCAATCACAGCCAGGAATCCACGAAGTGGGGGTTTCCAAGGAATCTGCCTTGCGCCCAGGTTACGCCCCCCACGCCCCCCAGAAGGCAGCCAATCGGCGCCTCTTCTGGGTGGTAACCCCACCCCCCCACCCCCTCCACATCGGCCGGCGGCGGCGGCGAACGCAATTTTTTTTTTTCAAACTTTATTGTTTGTTTTGCAATCTTTTTTTTTTTTTATCCTTTTTTTTTTTCTTCCTTTTTTCAGGGGGGGCGGCGCCCTGGCGCCCCCTATGCACCGGCCGCCACTGATAGTTTTGGGTCTTTCTGCTTATCAGAGAGATAGAAAGGTACATTTTTATTGCTCTCTGCCTACCACAGAGCAGGATCTGTAATTAAGGTCTGCCCATGGTGCTCAGGTGCAGCTCAGCTTGTCTGAAGTGTTCACACTGGTCCAATAGGGAGGCATATTGGACAGTGCAAGGAAACCTGACAAATAAGTGCACAGGCATATACTGCAGCCCTGGTGATTGGCAGAGGAAAGTGCATTGGTGCATGCTGGGATACGGTATAAATGCCAAGGGCAAATGTTCTTAGGGTCTTTCAGCTTGAGAGTGGGGTCCCGGAGGGAGGGGGCAGCTGCCCCTCCTCTGTACAAGCTGCCATGCAGCCTCAGGTGGTCAACCTGAGGGCCTAAGAGTCAGAGAGAAGCTGAACCCGGAAGTCCTGCAGAACTGACTGGAAGGTTGATACTGAAAGGGATCTGACTCTGCCTTCAGTGAGTACAGATCTGTTTCGTGGGGCCTGTCTTGTGAGGACCATCCCTTCTGCTAGAAAAGTCAGTGGATGGGTGTCAGACAAGGAGATGCTAGATGTTAGGATGTATCAAGTCTGCTGCCATAGAGAGCAAGGGGACTTAATTCTTCCATACAAGTGGAAGTATGGTCAAAGCAGTTTGTCTGCTTCCACAATAAAACCTGGTGAGGCCGAGTGAGAGTTGTCCTTATCCACTGTGAATAGTTCAAGTTGGAGTATCTCACTATTCCCTTCTCCCATCCAAGTTCCACAATAAATATAAAACCAAATCCCCTGGACTGTTTATTGAGTAATGAGCAACTGGGAGTAAGGATGGATGTGTGAAAAAATCCCCTAGTGAATGTCTGCAGGTAATCAAATGGGGACCCAAGAAGTCATCACACAGCAAGCCCTACGGGGACAGTGCTACATGTGTAGCACTGTCCCCTTGAGGGCTGCTGAATTCCTCACCTTTTAGGGTCCCTCTGGGTTACCGTTAGTAATGGCACGCAAAAACTTAATACTTTCCTTTCCGGCTCAGTCAATAAACAGTCTAAGGGTTGTTGTTTTTGTTGTTCTATTATAAATTGGGATGGGAGAAGGGAATAGTGGGATAATCCAGAACTTGAACTATTCACAATTCTGAGGAATTCTATCTGAAGATGCAGGCAGGCTGCGAATTTCACCTTGCCACTAGATGAATTGTAGATACGGGGTCTCTGAACAAAAGACTTGGTTGCACACTATTTTCAGGGTACTCACCTAGCACCCACTTTCACTCCTCCAGCTGACACCTGTCCTCTGACTACTCTACTCCAGGGTGGCCCCCTTCCTGGTCAGGCCCTTAGACACAATCCCCTGTATTCACGATACTGTTTTCCCAGGTTCTCCATTGTCTCAATACCTCTAGTCAGCTCTCATGGACCTTTGGGTTCCGCTCCTTCCTTCTGGCTCACCAGGCCAACTGCCTGTGACCATACACCAACTGCTGCAGAAGAGGAGGCAGCCGCCACCCTCCTTCCTGGACTCTGCTCACCAGCCAAAGACCCCGAGCACATGTGCTCCTGGCTTTTATACCACACCCCAGAATACACTGAGACGACCAGTCTGTGCCAATCACTAGGGCTGTATCAAAGCCTGTGTACCCATTGGTCAGGTTTCCTCCACTGTCCAACATACCCTCCTATTGGACTAGTGAGGACACTCCCCAGACCAGATGAATTACACACTGAGCACCATAAGCAGACCTAACTCATAGATCCTGCTCCCTGTTAAGCAAAGAGCCATATAGATTTTGCCTGCTGCTCCTCTGATAGGCAGACAGAGCCAAACTATACTCTCTACCTAGGACCTACCTAGGAGGGTGCTACACATGTGAAAACAGAAAAAAGCTGGGGGCGCCTCTATCTGCGTGTGGAGTATTGGAAACAGCTATTTGGGTAGTAATGAATAAACATAGCACTCACAATTGATGGAGGAAGTATCGGCTTGTCATCTGTGGAAGTCTTAACATCTCTAGCAGAAATCGGCAGGCAAGTGGTTGGTGTTGTGCAGAGATTATCCAGAAAGCTGCTGGGTGGTGAGAAGGAAGTGCTAGATAATAGAGAGGCCAGTGGTGTGGTGTGCATCAGCGTCAGGGTGTCCTTGGCTTGCTTGACACTTCTGAAATGCAGAGTTCGGCAAGCAAGCGGCTGGGCATAAACAGACAGGAGCGTTGTGGCTGGAGAAGCTAAACTGCGTGCAATGCTGTAGAGCGGCAGCTTCCCTGTGTCCTTGGGTGTCTCAGCAATTTATGCTGGGATGAGGTGATGAGGGGCCGCGGTTAAGCATTTTGGGGCTCCACCCCCTTGTCAAACAATAGGTAAAGGGTGATTGCTCTCTGGTGCACTGATTTTATAGGAAAAATGGGTGGGAGTATGGTTGGTGGCTCCTCCCTCATAGTCAAATTAGCTGACATCTCATGAGGCCAATTTAAATTAGAAATATGGGTAGAGGGCTTTGTCATGCGTGTGTAGCAGGATTCCCAGCCATTGTGCTGGATGTGGGTCTGCCAGGGTCACCGCTAGTAACAACAGCACATTTAAGAATGTTCTCCAAGTGTGAGCACTGGGACAAGAAACAGTCCAGCATCTTTGGTTTTTGTATTTATTTTAGGAACTTGGATGGCGCTTGTTAACACTGACTTGCTGTCTGTGAACTGGAACTGACTTCTGAAACTTCCTTGTGGCTCAAAAGTCCTTTGTACTGCTCCCTTTAGCCTTCCTGGCTGAGGTAGCTATTTGGAAGCACTGCTGCAACTCTTCAGGGCCCACACACACTGGCACCCTTTTTCTCTTCAGGGTCTAAACACTGGCACCCACTTTCAATAACTGCTGCACAGGCTAGCTGCTCCTGGATCCCTTTGACCTTCCGGAGTGGTCCCCTATCCTAGGCCCCGGGGCAGTTTACAGTACTCATGACACTGCTTTCCTGGAAACTCCGACCCTCACAGCTCCGCTTGGTCCTCAGCACACTGGATCCCTCTCTGCAGCTCAGCTCAACCTTCTGTCCTCTAGGCCAGCCGCCCAGGACATCCGTTCCACGCTGACAGGAGGAGAGATAGCCGTCACCTCCCGGGACTCTGCTTCCCGCCAAAGACGCCCTGTCATGTGCTCCCCTCAGACTTTTATCCCCCTCCCAGGATGCATTGCGGCAGAATCTGCCCTCTGGGATGGATACAAGACCTGGTGTGCTATTGGTCAGGTTTCCTCCACTGTCCAATGAGAGCCCTCAATGGATACAGTGGGGAGACTCCCCAACTCAACAGTCACACCTGAGAACATATGACAGCCTGACTGAATAATTGGACCCTGCTGATAAACAGACAAGGTCTCCCCTATAGGTTACCTAGCACCCACCTAGGAGGGTGCTACACGTGCTTAAAAACTGACAAATAAAAAGCATTGAGTAGACAAAAATCCTTTCTCTGGCCCTGCAGACATGCCTAAAGGCTTCCTGGTGAAGAGGAGTGAAAAGTCCCCACCAGTGTCCTACCGAGTGCAGGATGCAGGATAAGGACAGAGCTCAGGTTGCCCCCCCCCCCCCCCCCAGCATAGATGATGTACACCATGTCAGAGCAGAGGCCAGCTCATTGCCCCACCGGAGGCTCTCCTCCCCAGGTCAGCCCCAACCGAGCCACCCCATCGCCCCCCTGTTGGTCAGTTCAGGAACGCAGAGTTGGTGGAGCAGGTACTGTTCAGTCCGACCCACCAGGTGAGCAAAGAGTATGTGGACTGGACCTTGAGCCTGGGATGGGGGTCGGGAGGAGCAGGGCCGTCTTTAACATTGAATGGACCCTGGGCAAGCATTTTCTTTGGCTCACCCAAATTCACTTATCAACTATTTGCAGGCAGATCAGGCTCAAGGCGCAGCTGCTTTGGGCCCCACAATAATGACGGGGCCCGGGGCAGCTGCCCTTTTTGCCCTGTGCTAAAGATGGCCCTGGGGAGGAGGAAGGGAAGAGGGAGAGCGGGAGGGGGGCTGAGTCGCTGCACCATGGGCCTCTGGGTTGTACTTGCCCCCTGGGCCAAAAGTTGCCAGCCAGCCCCTGGAAGAAGCTACCAGTAATTGCACATAACATGTCAGGCTGTGTACTTTTTTGTTGAGAAGGTTCCCTACTAGATGTATTTGCATTTTGTAGAAAAGCTAATTTGTGTAACAAATTCACAAATGCGGGAAATTGTCAGACAGGCTGAATGAAGGAATGTTGTTTTTTTTTTTTTTTTCAAAGCAGAATGTGAAAAACACGTGAATAATTGACTTTTCACTGGTGGTCTCCTTTATTAAAAAAAAATGTACACTTTATATATTCTTTATTTCCTCAGGGTGTCACTGTTGCTCTACACATGACAGCAGCAAGCATTCCTTGTTTTTACTGTTTACAGATAATCTCAGATATAAAACACACGAAAAAAATACAGCAGGGATTATATTTTCAGAATAAATCAAATTTTAAGAGTGCGCCAAGATTTTATTAATTTGAGTCAAAGCAGTTGCCTGATCCTCTGCTTCAGTGGATGCATAAACACCTGTATTTGAATAAATAAATAAAAAGCTTTTTTTTTTCCGTTTTTAAATGCCTGATGCTTAGAGACTGCTTCATTATGTGCAACATGTGCGGTCACGTAGGCAGGGCCGGATTAACAGCATCATGGGCTTGGTGCTGAGGATTTTGAAGGGCCTTAAGGGCCGTGCCTTGCCATGCACCCAGAGGAGGAAGGGTGCAGCCATGCATGCCTAATTCAACATGGGATGCTGTCTCTGAAGCCCATAAACACATCCATGCATCGCCAACTGTCCCTCCTTGTCCGGCCTTCACGCTGTGTGGGGAGGTTCTGAGGGTGCTGCCTGGGGAAGCGAGCATAGAAGCCAGACTTCTGTGTTTACAAGTGACAGAAGAGCGGTAACAGTGAATATGGCCAACCCGGGGCCTATATAAAAGGTAGGGGCCTGGAGCTGCAGCTCCAATAGCCCCTACATTAATCTGGCCCTGGCATTATCCTGTGTGGGCCACCACAGCTGCAATTTCACATTTTCACTTCATTAAGTCATAAACAGTGTTAAAAATGAAACATAACATACAGCTGGCTCACTTCTGGAAGCCTCTCTAAATGTTAAAAGGGATTGTTAACACACTTAGCTTCCCTTGCCTAATGAAGCTGTCTGATTGGGTAGCTGGAGGTTTCGGTATCTCTTATCATATTTTCTTAATTGCTAGGGCCAATGACATAATATGAGTCTGCCTGTTGGCAGGTGCAGTTAGCTTGCCTGCCACTAGATGGCTCTGTTGCCATTAGGGAATTGTAAGGGGGAAAGTTTTAAGCAGGCGTTATCTCCCCTTTTAGAGAAACCCCTCCTCTAGTGATGTAATGGGTGCACTTAGTGTCCATATAAATGACAGCTGCGGGTGGAGAAAATTCAGAGTCTGGGGTATGAGAACAGGACACACAAGAGCTGTAAAGATGTGATCCTGTACTAAGCTGATCCAAGGGCCCTGTGCAATTCCAAGTGGCACAATCATGTGAGGACTAGCTGTAGTCGCCTTGTCTACCCCTGACCTTTTGCAGGTTCTGTAACCTGGAGGCCTGAACAGAGTCTTCTAAATGTGACTGAAAGTGAAACCTGGGAAAAGATGTCATCAGGATGCGTGCCTGGCTGGGCAAAGCTTGGCCAGCACAAAAGCAACACCCGAGGAGAAGGTCAATATATATTTCAGTGCTCTTGATGCTGGCAAGTTTCCACCAGTGGCTGGATCACAAGTCTATCTTGGTCCTAAAATGAGTCCAAGGAACATAGGTGCCTATTGCATTAGGGTGTGCATCCCTAAGCTCAAACACACATTCCAGTGTGTGTATATACACTGCTCCAAAAAATGAAAGGAACACTTTTAATTAAACTCCTGGGATATTGATCTGGTCAGTTAAGTGGCAGAGGGGGTTGTTAATCAATTGCTTTGGTGTTAATAACATTAACAACAGGTGCACTAGATGGGCAACAATGAGACAACCTCCAAAACAGAAAGGGTTTTACAGATGGAGGCAACTGGCATTTTTTCCCCTTTTCATCTTTTCTGACTCTTTTTCACTAGTTTTGCATTTGGCTAGGGTCAGTTTCACTACTGGTAGCATGAGGCGATACCTGGACCCTATAGAGGTTGCACAGACATTCCAACTCCTCCAGAATGGCACATCAATACCTGCCATTGCTAGAAGGTTTGCTGTGTCTCCCAGTACAGTCTCAAGAGCACAGAGGACAAACTGTTTGGAAACAGTTTTACATTAAGTCGGCTTTGTCTGGCTTATCCCTTTTTATGTAATCGGGAGGGAATTCCTGGTATCCATATATGAAAAGCTTATGCAAACTTCGGGCGATTCAGCTACCTTTGGGGATTCTCAGTGAAACCAGACTGTATAGCCCATTTGCTATAAGGTATATTGGGTCCATACCATCCAGTGAGCACATTTATTGTCTTCCTTGGTGGTGGGATCATCTCATCTCTAAACGTCACCTAAAGGATTTGAAGATTTTGCTTTTTTTCACCTGGGACTCACTTTTATGAACATTTATATGTTTATTCTTTCACTGCATTTTACATTATGCTTTTAGTGCTGCACTTATATTTGTGTTATGGTTTATTCAACTTATGTCAGTTGATGTGCTAGCGGCTCATTTACTATATGCAGTTAGCGCAGTTTTATTCCTTATCTTTAACCACTTTACCACTAGAGCATTTTGCTGTCTTACGTCTGGGCCACTTTTTGCGATTCGGCGCTGTGCGACTTTAACTGACAATTGCGCGGTCATGCGACGCCGTACCCAAACTAAATTTACGTCCTTTTTTTCTCACAAGCAGAGCTTTCTTTTGGTGGTGTTTGATCTTTTTGCGCTATAAACAAAAAAAGAGCGTTTATTTTGAAAAAATAACAATATTTTTAACATTTTTTATATGAAATTCCCCTCAAAAAAGATGTAAAAAACAATTTTTTTTTACATTTTTGGCCAATTTGTTTTCTGCTACCTATGTTTGGTAAAAAATATCACAATAAGCGTATTTTGATTGGTTTGCGCAAAAGTTATTGCGTTTACTAACTAAGGGAAAGATTTCTGTCATTTTTGGTGGTTTTTTTTTAACGAGTAATGGCGGCGATCTGCGATTTTTTTTGCGGGACTGCGACATTGCGGCGGACAGATCGGACCCTTGACTGACATTTTTGACACTTTTGGGGGTACCAGTGACATTACTGCAGTAATCAGTGCTATAAATATGCACTGTTACTGTAAAAATGACACTGGCAGGGAAGGGGTTAATTTTATTGGAGAGGGAGGGGTTAATGTATGTCTGGTGCTTACTGACGTGTGGGGGGGGAGGTGACTGTGTGAGACAGGGACAGATCGGATGTCCAGCTATGCTGAACACTCCGATCTGTCACTCCCTGTCACTTAGGAGATGCGCCCGCTCTGTTTACACAGGCGGGCGGATCTCCAAACTGGATTCCCCGACGATCGGGGCAGAGCAGCGGCGATCGCCGCCGCTCCTCCCCTGGCCCGACTCCCGTTGTGAATGAAAACAGCGGGAGCGCGCCTCCGGCGGCGCGCGAGCGCCGCCTACAGGGGGAGGAGTCTGGCGACGTAGGTCTACGTCGTCAGACCTACAAGAGCCACTTTGCTGCAGTAGTACTACGGTACTTAGCGGTAAAGTGGTTAAAGTGGACAAGTTTGTCATAGGGTTACTGTGGAATGAACTGGCACATACTGTTCTGCCTCCAGCAGAATTTTCATTAACCACTTGCCAATCGGCCGCAGTACATATCATGCAGGTCGGCTCTTTTGCGGAAAATGACATACCTGTGCGCAATGGGAGCGCACACGCTTATTGACCAGAGGGGAACATCACGTCCGCTGGCCACATCGCCCCCAGAGAGTCAGAACGGCGGTCTGCTGATGTAAACAAGGCAGACCGCCATTCTGTCAGTGATGAACACAGGGATCCTGTGTTCCTCCTTTTTAGCAACACAGGTCTCTGTGTTCATCTAGTGAGTCCATCCCCCACACAGTTATAAAGCATCCCCTAGGGACGCACTTAACCCTTTAATCGCCCCCTTCCCTGCCAGTGTCATTAGTACAGTAACAGCAAATATTTTTAGCACTAATAACTGAAGTGATGTCATTGGTTCCCTCAAAAGTGTCAGGTGTCCGATCTGTCCGCCGTAATGTCGCAGTCCCACTAAAAATCGCTGATCGCCGCCATTACTAATACAAAAAGTGAAATAATAAATGTACAGTATATACCATAAATCTACCCCCTAGTTTGTAGACGGGATAACTTTTGCGCAAACCAATGAATATATACCTATTGGGATTTTTTTTATCAAAAATATGTTGTCGAATACATACTGGCCTAAAATGATGAAAACATTTTATTTTTTTATTTTTTATTGGCTGTGTTTTATAGCAGAAAGTAAAAAATACTGTATTTTTTTTTTCAAAATTGTCGCTCTTTTTTTGTGTAATAGCGCAAAAAATAAAAACTGCAGAGGTGATCAAATACCACCAGTGGCGGCTGGTGTTCCATGGGCCGGGGGGGCGGCAGACGGACCACACCATGCACGCCTCCCCCCGACCACACCAGCTTCAGCCCACACTGTCCCTGTTCCCTCACAAGCTCCAGCTTGCACTGTCCCAAGTCCCCCACCAGCTCCAGCCCGCACTGCCCCCCCCCCCATTCGCCGGCTCACTCACCCTAGACAGGCAGCGGTGGCGGCTTCCCACTCAGTCTCCTTCCTCCTCCCCTTCTCCTTGGCCAATAGCATTGCTTTTCCTTTTGGCCAATCGGGAAACGGGTCTCAGGACCTGCTTCCTGATTGGCCGGGAGGAGAATCAGTGAGTATTCATTCGCTATTGTCACAAAACTGGGTGGGCTAGGGGTGCAGTGCTCTGCTCCCCGAGCCCATCCTTTTTTGAAGCCCTTTTAGAGCCTCTGGCTCTAATCACGCGCTTAAAAAAAAAAAACCCCATTGGAATCCATGCGTCCAGCACCCCGCATGTAGATTAGGGGGCTGGATGCATGGATAGGGGGGGCGGCACCCCTGCGCCCCCAATTCAGCAGCCGCCACTGAATACCATCAAAAGAAAGCTCTAATTCTAGGGAAAAAAGGATATCAGTTTTATTTGTGTGCAGCATCACACGATCGCGTCTGTTAATGTAACGTATAGCAGTGCTGTATCACAAAAAAAGGCCTGGTCACTAAGAGGGTAAAACCTTCTGGGGCTTAAGTGGTTAAGTTGTTCTGCCTGCAATATCAGATTTGACCACAAGATGGAGCCAGTGGTAAATATACAATTTTTGCAGAATCTAGAAACTGTTCAGCTTTAACAAAAATACCCATCATTCTTCAGTCTAAGGAAGAGAGACTGGTGCTTCCTGGGAATTCAGACTCCAGCTTAGAGACTGAAAGAAGGAACCGGCTATTAGAGCACATGTTGGACTAAAACTTGCATCTGCTGGCATCCCCTAAATGCAGCCTCGTTAGTGAGAATTACTTATTGCCATCTACAGCCTAGCTTATTCATTGTATTTCTGCATATTTTATATACTGATTATATGCATCTGTATTTGTGTTGTTTTTTCCCCAATAATTTCACCCACCCTGTTTTGTTAAAAGGGTAACTCCACTTTCATGGGGGGGGGGGGGGGGGATAGCAAATGAAGAAAAAATAATATAGCATATACTGTACAATTGCAACACAAGTTAAATTGTAATTGACTGTTATTAAAAAATTACCTTTCCTTTCAATCTGCAGCCACTGTACCTTTCTGAAAATGCAATGCAATATGTCTACCTGGAGGTGTTCTGTATAAATGTGTACTGACCACACCCCAGAAACATAATTTCCTGCTTGTGTGATTGGCTTACTGATTTTCTCAGAAGTCTGCAATAAGATACAAGTCAGATTTCAGGCTTCCCCTGTAACAAAAATGTAATTTTTGGTGAGATATTCCCAATAGAAAATCACGTCTAAAGGAATGCAGGCCCAGCAGCTTTCCTAATTAGTGCCCTGTAGGTGCAGCAGCTGATTGATAATTAAAAAAACACTCCCATTAGACTCACTTTCCCACATAGGCACAAACACACAGGGATTTCTTCAGAATAACAAAAGGTAAGAATCTGCAAAAAAGGTTTTAAAAATCCTTGCAAAGCACATAGATCACCCAGAGGGGAATGTTTTTTTTCTCAACATAAGAGGAGTTACGCTTTAATAAAGCTTCAAAATGACACTCAGTCTGGCTTATTGCAGAATAGGAGGGTTACCGGGACAGAACACATACTGATGTTTCTAAATTTGGTCTGAGCATCTACTCCATAACCTCTTAAAAGGATTTTTAAAAATGGTTGACTTCCTAGATCTGGGGTCTATAATAGGGGGACTCTGGGCCACCTCCGGACCCAGATGCGCTTAAATCTGGACCGCTGCTGCCTGTTTTTTTTCCAGATCACTGGTTGCTAGATCACCAGCCGCCTGGCGTCTAGCAACCAGTGATGTCACTTGCCCAGCATTCACAGCGGAGGAGGAAGTATTCCTCCTCGCGCCTAAGCTCCCCCACAATTCAGGGGGTCTCTGTTAGAGAGACTGGGGCCTGGTGGAGGATAGCAACATCGCCAATACGTCACTCGCTCACTAACTCAAGGCAGCCAGATTTATCTACTGATCACATCTTCCGGGCGGGGCAGGTGAACAGGCATTCTCACCATTTGCGAGCAGTGCAAATATTGATTACTGACTTTTTGCAGACTGAAAGTGAAAATGGCGTGCTCAAAGTTGGCCGTTGATAAGAAAAGAAAAGTTGATTTTGAAAACCGTGAATTTAAGAGTGAGTGGACAGAAACATTTGCATTTGTGCTCGCCGTGGGAAGCAGAAAACCAATGTGTTTAATCTGCACCTAGACGGTAGCAATCATCAAAAGTGGTAACGTAAAAGGCCATTCTGAAACCAAGCATGCACATTTTGAACATAATTACCCTCAGAACACAGAGGTAAGGACCATAAAAATAAACCAGCTGAAATCATCCTATGAAGCTACAAGCAGTGTAATAGTTAGATCAGCCACACAACAGGAGCAGGCAATGGAAGCCTCACTAATGGCACTTTTCCACTGCATGGAACCAAACGGTTTGGCTCGCTTTTGCGTTTTTCCACTGCATGGTACCGCATGGTACGTGTTAGAACGGCTCGGTACGGTACAGTGGCGCTTTTCCACTACATGGTACGGCTCGGTACGGCTCACTTAAACAGTACCACCTCGGTTGGGGTTCCAAGCGGGCCGTACTGATACCATATCCCACAACTACTACTAGCCACTGATTGGTCAGAGAATCCCATCCACTTACTACTAAGTACTACAACAGTGGAAAAGCAAACCGAGCCGAGTAGAGCCTATACAGTGCTGAAAGGTGCCGACTCGTACCATGCAGTGGAAAAGCAAACTGAGCTGAGCTGGGCCAAGCAGAGCCGAGTGGAGCCGAGCCGGTACTTGCAGTGGAAAAGTGCCATAAGAGTAGCATGGATCCTGGGAAAACACAAAAAATCCTTCTCTGATGCTGAAATAGTCAAGGAGTGTATGAGTGAAGTGGTGACTGCTCTGGTTGAAGGGACTCAAAAGGATGACATAATCCAGAAAATAAGCCAAATACCCTGTTCTGATTCCACTGCTGCAAGACGAACTGAAATACTTGCTGATGATTTGCTTGAACAACTTAGCTTTGCTATTAAATAAGCCAAATTTGTTTTATTGGCTGTGGATGAATCCACAGACAACACAGACAATGCCCAACTCATGGTCTTTGTCAGATTTTTTGATGAAGAAAAGGGAGAATTTCATGAAGATGTTTTGGGTCTCACAAACCTCCATGGACACACAAGGGGGGTGACATTTATGAAGCAGTGACACAGATGCTTAGAGACAGAGAGATAGACCTGAAGCATGTTGTTTCCATTGCTACTGATGGTGCACCATATATAATTGGGAGAGAGAGGGGATTAGTGTCACACTTGAGAACTCACCACCCTGACCTCATGGCATACCACTGCAAGTAATGACAACAGTCATGAAACTTGCCAACTATCCGAGAGCATCCTCTGCTCTGCAACATCGCTTGTTGCGCTCATTTTTAATAGAGGTGAATGCAACATTTGATGATTTGCTCCTTCACAACAATTTCCGGTGGCTTAGTAAAGGCAAGGTACTGGAGCAGTTTGGGGCACTGTGGAAAGAGCTGGAGACATTTTTATTGAATCAGAAGAGTGCAAAAGCCAAACCGTTTGTGGATTTCATGAAGAATGAAGAAGACATGGACGTTGTTGCTTTTCTAACTGACATTACTTCCCATCTCAATTACCTTAATATAAAGCTCCAGGGCAAAAACAGCACAGTGTGTGACCTCATGTCAGCTGTCCATGCTTTCCAGAGGAAGCTGGAGGTCTTCAAATGTGACTTACAGCAGAACCTGCTTCACTTTCCAAGACTTTCGGATCAGACTGCAGGAAAACATCATCGTCACAATTATGCTGAATTCCTGGAAAAGCTGATTAAAAATTTCCAAACTCGCTTTGAAGATTTCCCTCTGGCAAAACAAGTCCTGTTGTGCATCAAAAATCCATTTCTTGTCAAAAATGTTGCAGAATTCTCAACTGAAGCCACAAAAGTCTTCCCATGGGCCAATGCTGCTTCTCTGCAAACAGAGCTAATTGAGCTCCAAGAAAACCTAGCACTGCAGGAATCTCCCTGTGACCGTGTCACCTTCTGGACGAAGATGGTTCCTGCAGTACGTGTTCCTCTGCTGCTGAAGATGGCCCTTCAGGTTATCACCATGTTTCCCTCAACTTACTGCTGTGAATCTGCCTTTTCAACCATGAACATGGTGAAAAACACTTACCGCAGCACACTCACCAATGAACACTTACATCAGTGCCTCCGCCTGGTCCTCACTTCTTTTATGCCCAAGTTTAAAAAACTGGTGGCACAAAGAAGGTGTCACCTTTCACACTAAAAGGTCTACCTCCATGTCATTTTTTTGTGTATAGTAGTTCAAAAGAGAGGCCTGGAGTAAAGGAGAGAAGAGACATGGACGGGGGGCCGGCATGACAGGGGTGAAAGGGGTTTGGGACAAGGAGGGGTTTTCAGCCCAGTACGATAGAAAATATAAGTGGTGGGACTTTTAATTGGTGTTTTGGCCAGGAAGGGGTGGAGCTACAGGGAGAGGTCAAGCTAGGGACCTCAGGAAGTCTTCAGTCAGAGGAAAGCTGCGTTGGAGAATATTTGCACATGGTTCCTGCCCTTCAGTGATTTGAAGAGCCTTCCTCCTGACTGTGGGTGATTATTCTCTGTTATTATGGCTGGTGGTGGGGGTCAGGCAGGGGAACAATGCTCAGGCACCAACCCCCCCCCCCCCCCCCCCGTGCTCCTGCACGTGCTTGGAGGTTGATGCCCCTAGAGCATTTAAGCCCCAGCATGTCTCCCTGGGCTTGATAACCCCCCTCCAGCGGTGCCTCTCCAGGTACAGCACCGAGTAACTTCTCAGCTAAGGCTCTAGTGCAGCCTGGGAACATTCATCTGCTTGTCCCCAGAGGCACCAGAGTGCGGGAGTTGGCTAGGGTCCTGGAGCGGCCGGTGTCCCTTTATATGTCCTCCTGTACTGGGGGTGCTCTGGGTTTCAGCGGACAGGGAGATCGGCAGGCTGTGGGAGGATGATTGCAGCTCCAGGGCTGACTGTGTGGTGAGAGAGAAGCGGGTTTCTGCGGCTTCCCAGTGGGGGGAGAGCATGGCTGGTGACTGGCTACAGCAGGTCTGGGTTCCGTAAGACGATGGCGGTGGATGTGGGAGGATACACTGCTATTGATTGGGCTTCGGTTGGGTCGTTGCCATGGTCGAGTGTTATCCTTGATTGGATTGAGCGTCTTGGTGTGGCAGGACATGCAGGGAGATGTTGTGTGGGGTTTAGATCTCGGTACAAGCTTGTTTCTTGCAGTAAATTTTTACTTACGCCTTGCACTTGCTGTCCAGGGTTGACACTTGTTTGGTCTGAGATGGGCGTTGCTACTCACTGGCGTTTGAGCGGTCAATGGGGAGACTGACCATGGCTCAGGTTTGGGTTGATGTGAGGTGTCCCGGTTTGTGGTCTGGGTTGGAGGTTTTCTGGGTGGTTCAACATTGGGAGTTAGAAGTTGAATTGCGGGGGGTACTGATGTGGTTTTTACTGGCATACTGTGGGTATTAGGCGGTTGTGTTGGTGTCCAGGCTGGTTTTTCAAAGAACACTGCAGGTTTGTGGGTCCGCACAAACATAAGGTGTCATGTTTGTGCGGTGGTGGCGGGGTACAAGGTCCTGGTAGGTTAGTATGGTGCAAACTTATACTTGGTAGGGACCCATCTGAGATACGACTCCCAAATGGTGCAAACTTATACTTGGTAGGGACCCGTCTGAGGTACGGCTCCCTGGTGGTGCAAACTTATACTTGGTAGGGGCCCGTCTGAGGTACGGCTCCCAGTAGTTGGTATGTTGGTACCTGCGACTGGTCGTCTCCAAGCCGGGGCTGTGGCGGCTGGAGACCTAATTAAGTCGGACGCAGGTACATCCTTCTTTGATCCAAACAAATAATCAGCCAAGCGCTCACTCCGAAGGGGAAGACTGGCGTGCTGCTCTCCTCAGGCAGGGAACTCCAAACGGATGCATAAAAGAAAAGAAAAGGAGGCGCAAACACCTAGTGCATTACCCGTGGTACTGTTAAAATTGGTTTAATAAAAATGCTGAATGCATACTCACAAACATGAAGAATAAAAATCGTATTGCAAATTCCCGTCACCCATGTGTTGGACCATGTCCTGGAAATTGCGACCGCTAACGCGTTTCGGGAGTCAAGCTCCCTTCCTCAGAGCTCTTCTTTGATGCCTACCGGGACCTTGAGGCTCCAGTAAAAAACTTTGTTTAACGTGTTATTTACCTGTTATGTATACAGTTTGTTAATAAAATGCTGCTTTGGCCATTTAACATCAGCCTGAGGTCATGTGGTTATTTATAATGGAGGAGAGTGATGGTCAGAGTAGAATGGAGACAAATCATCTTTTATCCCCCAGTCAAGAGAGGCCCGGAGTAAATTAGAGAAGAGACATGGACGGAGGGCCGGAATGATAGGGGTTAAAGGGGTTTAGGACAAGGAGGGGGTTTTAGCCCAGTACGATAGAAAATATAAGTGGTGGGACTTTTAATTAGTGTTTTGGCAAGGAAGGGGTGGAGCTACAGGGAGAGGTCAAGCTAGGGACCTCAGGAAGTCTTCAGTCAGAGGAAAGCTGCATTGGAGAATATTTCCCACCCTCCCTCCCATTTTCTTGTATTCTCTTGTTTTTTTTTCTGACTTTTTGGATTTGCGATCCACCGCCCTTGTTTTTGGTTTTTGTTCTAACAGAGGCTTTCTTCTTTTGGGGTGGTTCTTTGTCATGGCAGCAAGCGGGGTGCAAGGTGCTGGAGGAGGAGAGTGATGGTCAGAGCAGAATGGAGACAAATCATCTTTAATCCCCTAGTCAAGTTTTGGGGAATGCCTTTTTTTTGTTGTAGGCGTTTGGAATATGATGGTCACTTTTCTGGACCTCGGACTGAATGGAAAATTGGTAAGTGGACCTTTCAAGTTTATATTTGAGTACCCCTGACCTAGATTCTTTAATAAGAATATGGAGTATAAAAAAATCTTTTAGGATCCATTCACACTGCAATGTGTGCTCTGAGCACAGGTAAGTGCATGTGCATTGACATAAGTTGGAATGCCACGTTAGGTTTTTCATTTCCTGAAAAAGGCAAAGAGTCTATGGCAGGGCAGAGGAGTCAGACTTGTGCTGTCTTGCTGTTCCTATTGTGCCTTGATGGGCATTGCATGGACACTCATCACTATGTGCTGCAGTGCATTGTGCCAGAAAAAGAAGGGTTTGTTCTACTTTTTTCCACTGCAAACTAGCACATGTCGGCACAACACATCATTGTAAACATCTTCTATTCACATACCTTATTATTTACAGGTCCTTGCTTTGGCATACATAAAAAAAAAAAAAATGTGCAAACGCATCTGGTGTGAATGGACCCTATGTCACATTTAGACTTTTGGATTTTACATATATTGTACAATGTATAAAAGCCATCTTAAACATCTGTAGAGGGACGCACAAAGAAGTGGCCACAGAGATGCCTAACTAAAGTCTAGCCTGCTAATAAATTAAGTGAAATCACTTTCATTTGTGCGTTTAGCAAATCCATGTGCTGCACTGCATTGGCACCATTGACCAACCCCATTGGAAGGTACATTTAATAGGTGAAGAACTGTTATGTTTGGTTTCTACTAATGGGCTGCAATGAAGATGAGCTTGGCTCCTCCAAGGGGTTGTTAGTAGTTATAGTAAATTGCCTTCTTAATCTTTGCAGGAATTGGCTTTCATTTGCAGCCTGTGTTAAAGGTCATGTCATTATGATGGACGAGTGACAGATAAGTACTTTTTTATTAAATTGCTTTATCTACCTGCAGTTACTTTCTTCTATTAAAGGATGGCTATCAAGCATTGTTGAAAATGCTCTCATTCCTACAGCCTGAAGAAAAGGCAGATGTGCAAATGTCTCAAACTCAATCTATCCAAAACCAAGCTCATAATATTCCCTCCCCATTTGCCCCTTCTCCTGACTTTTTTGTCAAGATTAATGGCACAACTATCAGTCTGTCCCCACATAACAGGGTGCTAGAGGTAACCCTGGACTCTGAACTATCCTTTCAGGCCCACATCCAATCCCTGTCCAAATCATGCCGCCTCAACCTCCAACATCTCAAGAATAAGCTTCTAATTCACTCCCTGGCCATCTCTAGTCTCGACTACTGCAACTCCCTCCTCATTGGATCACCTTTACATAGGCTATCACTCCTTCAGTCCATCCTGAATGCTGCTGCCAGACTCATCCATCTTACCAACTGCTCAGTGTCTGCCACCCCTCTCTGCCAATCCCTGCACAGGCTTCTGCTCACACAACTATACTAAAAACTTACAAAGCAATCCACAACTCTGCCCCCAGCTAAATCACTAACCTGGTTTCAAAATATCAACCAAACTGCTCTCTTCGGTCCACCCAAGATCTCCTACTCTCTACTTCCATTGTCATGACCTCCCATGCTCACCTTTAGGACTTCTCCTATCCTTTGGAACTCCCAACCCCAATATGTTAGACTATCTCCTAACCCAGAAGTTCCCAAACTGTGGGTCGGGACCCACTGGTGGGTCGCGAGCTGCGTATGAGTGGGTCACGCTGAGCCGGAAATCACTGAGAGTGGGCCCGCTTAAATTGTGCTGTGCAGGCCCGCACAAATTACAGAGAGCCAGAGCAGTCAAATCGCGATGGATTCAGGACCCCGCCCACGCAGTTTACGGAGGCTGGTCTGCATTTCCCACGAGGAGGAAACTTGCATCAAGGAGTAACCATTTCTATGGCATTGTAATGTTGTATTTGTATGTATGTGGGCTGTTGTGTAGGATATGTTCATAGGGTGCAGAGCAAGCTCCTTGGTTCTGCTGGCGGCAGCGGTGGTGGCTAGACTGGTGGCGGGATTTTCTCAGCTACAGCGGGCAGAGATGGCAGCCTCTGTGTCATAGGAGGACCAGGTGGCCCGGTGGTGGCAGGAGTTAATGGCAGCTTCTGTGACCCCAGTAGAGGATCTGAAGGAGAAGAGCCAGGACACCAAGACCAGCATAGAGCTCCTCATCATGGAGACTCTGGGTGAGGTGTGCTGGGCCCTAGAGAGGGCAAACAGGGGCTTCACCTTTACTGTGGACCGCTGGGAGAGGAAGGGGGGTGAGTGCCATATAGCCTGCTGATCACTGTCCTTGGGTGGTTGATTTTTGTCCTCTGCCTACCTTATACTATCTATGAGGGTGGTGATTACTTATAACTATTATTTGAATTTATATAGCACCAAAAAATTCTGTAGCGCTTTACAATATTCAATTACAAGCAAGTGGGTTCCGATAAATAACTGTATTTAGAAGTAGGTATCGGCCCAAAAAAGTTTGGGAAGCCCTGTCCTTACCTATTCATCTTTAGATGATCACTGAAAACCCTTCTCTTTAAAGAAGCATATCTTGCATCTAAACAAATACACTGTGTTTTTACTTTCTCCATCAGCTTATCTCCCACAGCTATTACCTTTTGTATCACTTGACCCTTCTTAGATTGTAAGCTCTAGGGAGCAAGGTCCTCTGATTCTTCTTTGACCAAATTGTATTGTAATGTCTGCCTTCATTCTGTAAAGCGCTGCACAAACTGTTAGTGCTATATCAATCCTGTATAGAAATAATAATAATACTGTAGAGAGGCTCTCAAGTCCAAAAACAAAAATCTGTTTATAGGCAGCTATTATACCAACTACTTGTTGTAAACTCTTGACCAGTACACCAGGTTCATGGTTCTAATAGTATCCCCCTTGCAGTATGGCTAATTTATCCTGAAGAGGCCCCATGTGTTTCTGTAGGCAGTTAAAGTGGTTCTAAAGGCAGAAGGTTTTTTTAACCTTAATGCATTCCATGCAGTACGTAAAACAAAAAAAAAACCTTCTGTGTGCAGCAGCCGCCCTCAGCACCCCCCCCCCCCGATACTTACCTGAGCCCCATCTTGATCTATTGATGTTGCAAGAGAGCCTCATCTGTCTGGGAATCTCCCTCCTCATTGGCTTCCGCTGTTGTCAAATAAGAAGAGAGAGGGGCGGGGCCGAGCCTGAATGGACAGAGAGCCTCAGCTCTGGTGCCCCCATAGCAAGCTGCTTGTTGTGGGGACACTTGGCAGCAGGGAGGGACCAGCAAGGGACCCGGGAAGAGCAGGATCTGGACTGCTCTGTGCAAAACCACTACACAGAGTAGGTAAGTATAACATGATTGTTATTTTAAAAAAAACAAAAAACTTTAATATCACTTTTTTAAAGCTGAAATCTAGGCACATATAAAAAGACGAATTCACACAGCTTTTTGGTCGCTTTATAATCATTACATTTATTTTTAAATGCAAGCAGTGTAAATACTTGGCTTTGACCTGGCATCATTCCCTGTACAGCAGGGCTGGAGTATGGGAGATAGAAGCAGCACAAGGAGATAATCAGTCCATGTGCTGACAAAAACCATGCTGTCATCACTGTGCGGCTTCTGTTTTAATGTACATGCATTTACATGCTCTTAGATCAGTGGTTCTTAACCTTGTTGGAGGTACTGAACCCCACCAGTTTCATATGCGCATTCACTGAACCCTTCTTAATTGGAAAAATAAAATATGATTTTTTTCAGATTCAAAACATAGGTATATAATTTAGGTATATATTTATACATAGGTGCACAAAATGAACAAAACCATTAAAACATGATTTTCACACAAAAACAAAAACATAATAATGAATTTGGGATAACTTAACTTCAGCCGCTTTTACCAGCATGATATTCGCCATCTTCAACACAGCTGGTTTTATGAGTGTTTCACCAATGGTGTGTGGTTTGCCCTGCTATGCGATTAGGCAAGCAACTTCGTACGATGCTATGAGGATCAGTTTGTTGAGGGGTACAAAGCCGAGAACAGGCAGACTAGCCTTTTCATCGAATCTGGCTCTCCTCAACTTGAATTCAGTGAGCGTTGTGTTCTTGCATTTTCCATCTCCATGCAGCTTAGAAGTGTTCTCTTAGTTTTGTCGGTGCTAGACTAGAATTGCTCAATTTGCCATTGCAAATCATGCAGTTAGGACGCTGACTTCCATCACCTTCCGTTATACATGTGAATTCATATTAGGGATGCACCGAATAATCGGCGGCCGAACATTATTCGGCCGAAAATAGAAAAAATAGCACTTTCGAATAAGTCAAAAGGCCGAATAATTTTGTGCCGAATAATAGGGCTGAACGATAGTCGATATGATATTGACTATCGTTCTGTGGCCGTAGGCGATATTCATATCGCCGAGGTCATGATATTTACAGGGGGAAGGGACTCGGAGGAGGACAGGAGGACTCACAGACTTCCGTGTTAGGCAGGGGAAGCCGGGACACTTCAGCGGTGAGCATACATACATTACTCACTCGTGCACTGCAGCCCGCCCCACACATTCAGTGAGTCTTACTCTCCTCCCTAGTTTTTTCAATGGCACATTCAGGAAGCCAATCACGCCGTGATTAGCTGCACAGCGAACCAATCACGCGTGCCTGCACACCTGATTGGTTCCGCTGTGCCGCTACTCACGGCGTGATTGGCTTCCTGAATGTGCCATTGAAAAAACTAGGGAGGAGAGTAAGACTCACTGAATGTGTGGGGCGGGCTTCAGTGCACGAGTGAGTAATGTATGTATGCGGCTGTGCTCCTTTCCAGGCTACTACTAGTCCACCTCCAGCCTCCTACTACCACCACTATGAGAGACTGTCTGTCACTGTATAATCTGATCGAGTCCACACTGACACTGACTGACTGTCACTGAGTAATTGATGTTACCACATTAACCCTGACCTGCCCAGTGCCCTGTATCTGCAATTAAAATTTACAAGGCTGCCTGCATGCTTCCTGATTTCCATTCCCAGCATCCTTCCCAATCCCTACAGTGTCACTAACATTAACCCTATGGTACAAGGCTGCAGTGTGCACTGAATCCCATTCCCTACAGTAACATTTAGGGAGAGAGAGAGACATGAGAGGACAAGAGAGAGAGAGACATGAGAGGACAAGAGAGAGAGAGAGTGAGAGGACAAGAGAGAGAGAGAGAGACACGAGAGGACAAGAGAGAGGACAAAAAATTGGCAAAATAAATGGAAAAAATGCAAAACAGCGCGTTCGGTATTCGGCCTTCGGCCAAACATTTTATTATTATTCGGCTTCGGCCAAGAATTTCATTTCGGTGCATCCCTAATTCATATTGTACAATTCGACTACTGGGCGCGCCAAATTCCCTGCAGCACAGATAGGCCAAGCGATCTTGCGTGATCTCACCTGCAGCCAATGAGCGGGGCGTGTCATCACGAATCGTATGAGTCGGGTGTGTGTCTTGACCTCCGCCGAACCCGCGAGACTGACTCACCGAACCCCTGGGGTTCGATCGAACCCAGGTTAAGAACCACTGTCTTAGATGCATTCAGAGTATCTAATGTGTCCTAGGTAACACAGATTTTATTTTTTCTCAAAACAAAGCTGAACTGAATGAAAGTGTTTGTGAATGCACTCCTTTATTTTTAAATATGATAGTGTCCAGAATAGCAAATCCACATTTGTAGTAGTGACTCCACTCCAGGTGACACTCCCTTCTCCAATAGAATGGGACCCGCCTTTTATGTTGGATCTCTACTAACTTATATCAGCAGTCAGTCACACTTATCCTCGAGGATATAATAAACTAAGAACTACCTGATATACACTATAAGCAAGTTAAAATGTAAAAATATAACTATATGTAGCAAAAACAATGTCTATATACCAAAAGATTGTCTGACGTACAGAAAAGCAGTGTCAATTATACTTTTATTCATATTAAAAAAAATATATACACACACGCGCATCTTATAAAATTAGAAAAAGTTACTTATTTCAATAATTAAATTCAAAAAGTTAAACTCATATATATATATAAATATACATGAGTTTATTTTTTTTTTTTAACTTTAAATTTTTATTGTTTTTTCCGTAATCATGTTACAGATGAGCAGAACAAAGTAGTCAACAGGACTGTTTAGAACAATAACAGAATAAATCCAATATAGACTCATATATTTTATAGATGTGTTACACACAGAGTGATATATTTCATGCATTTCTTTCTTTTAATTTTGATGATTATGGCTTACAGCTAGTGAAAACCCAAAATTCAGTATCTTGGAAAATCAGAATATTACATAAGACCAATAAAAAAAGAATTTTTTATACAGAAATGTTGGCTTACTGAAAAGTATGTACAGTATAGTATGCGCTCAATACTTGGTCGGGGCTCCTTTTGCATGAATTACTGCATCAATGCGGCGTGGCATGGAGGTGATCAGCCTGTGGCACTGCTGAGGTGTTATGGTAGCCCAGGTTTCTTTGATAGTGGCCTTTAGCTTGTCTGCATTGTTGGTTCTGGTGTCTCTCATCAAGCGAGTTTGCTTGCCAATCAAGCACAGTGATAACGTGATCATGAAAAGAAGTACTGGTACTTTTGACAATGTGGGCAGGTGCCAAGTCCTGCTGGAAAATAAAATCAGCATCTCCATAAAGCTGGTCAGGAGAGGGAAGCATGAAGTGCTCTAGAATTTCCTGGTAGAGGGCTGCACTTGCTTTGGACTTGATAAAACACAGTAGACCAGTGGTTCTCAACTCCTGTCCTCAGGACCCATTAACAGGCCAGATTTTAAGTATTACCTTGGGGAGATGCGGACTAGAATACTGCAATCACTGAGCAGCAAATGATATCACCTGTGATGTGTTTCAGTTATCTTGCATGCCTGTTGGTGGGTCCTAAGGACCGGAGTTGAGAACCACTGCAGTAGACCAACACCAGCAGATTACATGGCTCCCCAAATCATCACGGACTGTGGAAAATGTTGCATTTCATTTGAAAATCAAGGTCCTAGAGTCTGGAGGAAGAGTGGAGAGGCACAGAATCCAAGTTGCATGAGGTCCAGCCTAACGTTTCCACAGTTAGTGATGATTTGGGGAGCCATTCCATCTGCTGGTGTTGGTCAACTGTGTTTCATTAAGTCCAAAGTCAGTGCAGCTCTCTAGGAAGGAAATTCTAGAGCATTTCATGCTTCTCTCTGCTGACCAGCTTTATGGAGATGCTGATTTAATTTTCCAGCAGGACTTGGCAACCTGCTCACACTGCCAAAAGTACCAATACCTGGTTCATCGATCATGTTATCACTGTGCTTGATTGGCCAGCAAACTCGCCTGACCTAAACCCCATAGAGAATCTGTGGGGTATTGTCAAGAGGAAGATGAGACACCGGATCCAACAATGCAGAAGAGCTGAAGGCCACTATAAAAGCAATTTGGGCTTCCATAACCCCTCAGCAGTGTCACAGGCTGATCGCCTCCATGCCACGCCACATTGATGAATTAATTAATGTGAAAGGAGCCCAGACCAAGTATTGAGTGCATACTATACTGTACATAGACATACTTTTCAGTAGGCTGACATTTCTGTAATAAAGATCCTTTTTTTAATGGTCTTATGTAATATTCTAATTTTCTGAGATACTGAATTTTGGGTTTTCACTATCTGTAAGCCATAATCATCCAATTTAAAAGAAAGAAATTCTTGAAATATCTCATATCTGTGTGTAATGCATCTATATAAAATATGAGTTTTCACTTTGAATTGAATTACTGAAATAAATTAACTTTTTGATGATGTTCTAATTTTATGAGATGCACCTGTATATACACTGTATATATAGTTCCAAGAGTAGCCACTCTATGCTTGAAGTAAATGCCCAGGTGCTCACCCACAAAGAAATCCATATACATCCAAAACTGGTTTAGAGGCACTCACGGGTCTTGCAGTGAAGGAAAATCAAAAACATTAAGTCAACGTTTCGATTAGGATGTCTTGAGAAAAATGGACTGAGCTTCATCGAAACGTTGACAATAAAAACACTGCTGTTTTTGATCTTCCTCCTCTGCAAGACCCCGTGAGTGCCTCTAAACCAGTTTTGTGTATATATATATCTATATAGATATATATATCTATATAGATATATATATATATATATATATAATGTAAGCTTCATATACAGTGAACACCAATCATATGTTCAATAACATTAAGGCGTTTATTTAAAAAAAAAAGAAATATCTTAAGTATTTGTACAGCCATCATGAATAAGCCCTACAATTTGGCTAAATTATTTTCTATGATTTTCAGCTCCATCTAGTGGCCATAATGTGATATTTTCCTGAAATACCTCAATCAGAAAAGTAAAGCATTAAGATCACTAGATGGAGCTGACAATCATAGGAAACAAACATATTAGGCAAATTAGAGGGATTATTTGTGATGGAATATCATTTTTTTCTCTAAATAGACCCCTAAGTTTCATAAACGTTCTACTAGAAAGTTATTCTTTACTAAAAAAAAAAAAAAAAAAACAACATATTAGGAAAATTAGAGGGATTATTTTTGATGGCATAACATTTCATTTTTTTCTCTAAATAGAACCCTAAGTTTCATAAAAGTTGTACTAGAAAGTTAATATTTACAATATTAAAAAAAAAGACAATTCAATTTAAATTTTTAACATCTGAATTCTTTTATTTTTTGCCCCTCCTGTTATGACTGATGTCAATCATTTCTTTGTATTTGTTGTTGTTTTGGTGGGATTATTTTCACTGAGATTTCCTTTTCTGATGGCCTTCTCTTCTTTCTTCAAGACCTACAAAAATTCAAAGGAGTTAATCAGTTGGTGGCATTGCTGTTAGATGCAGGTTTTACTATGTTATGTATTTTTTTTTAAAGTTTTAAATGTAGTTGTAAACAATACTTGTATCATTAAAGGCTAAGTTCACATTTAAGGGAAAAATAATAAATGCACATATTTTGAACCCCTCACTTGGGTGGTGATGGACAGTCACAGTTCAATGAGCAGGCTGGAGGGAGAGCTGCAGTGACTATTGACTGAATAGTGTTGTCACCATCTGACTGTACATAGTGGAAGGGGCACAGGAATCAAATGTGTGCCTGAACACCATTAGGATTATCTTGGCAGGTAAAACCGTTCACGGTTATGTATTTCAGATGTGCATTTAGCTTTTTTATCAGGCGTTCTGCTTCACTACCCAGCTGTTCATATTGTTTCTTTTAATATCTTGTTTTGTTTGAAATGATCAGGATGGTCCTATTGTATTTTTGTCTGTATAATACACTCTTCACTAAACGTAATTCCCATGTTTTAAACAAATGGTGAGAGATGATTAGCACAGTCGAGGGCCCAGCGCCAGCATTATAACCATTTCCATACACGGAGAGGCAGGAAATGTAAATAATGGGGACCTTTGGCTTGGTGTAAGCTAAGAATAGCATCCGTTCTCCTACAGCAAGCATAATAAAAGAGTCTCCTGAGAATTGAAATTTAAAAATGATCTGGTGCCTTATGTATACCAATATTATTTGTTTTAATACTTCATGTGTATGTATCTTTTAATCTGTGAAATAATATAGATCAAGTAGTGCAGCGCTATGAACAGCAAAATTAATTGTGCTTAAAAGGTTAATAAACAATGCAATATTGTGAGTTAATATGCAATAAATAGCAATGCAATATAATGAATCAATATGCATTAAGTCATAAGTCCATTCTGCATATGGAGATGGTAAAGAGTCCACTAAAGAGTGAAGATCCCAAGATGTGGAAAGCAATGGAAAACCGGCACCCGTGCAGATAGACAAGGTGGCAGCTTACCGCAATGTGTGGGCCTCCAAATTAATGGATGGGCCACTAAGAGCATAAGATTATAACTCCTGTGGGATGGACTCTCTCCTCTGCACGAACGGACCAAGCTTGGCTAAATTGCATCAACCCCTCACTCGCTCATAAATCCAGAAACGACTCCGATGTGTATGGCAATATGTGAAGGATAGAAGCATTCATAGCGTAATCCCGTATGAGGTTCCGGACATCGCGCTTGTCACGGCCCCAGGACGCCGGCTTCGTGTTTTATCATAGCGGGACGCCGCTTTTTACATTTATTCGCTTATGCCTATCTACTGTCATGTAAGTAGAATTTTAATAAAGCTGATTTTACTACCATACGGGATTACGCTATGAATGCTTCTATCCTTCACATATTGCCATACACATCGGAGTCGTTTCTGGATTTATGAGCGAGTGAGGGGTTGATGCAATTTAGCCAAGCTTGGTCCGTTCGTGCAGAGGAGAGAGTCCATCCCACAGGAGTTATAATCTTATGCTCTTAGTGGCCCATCCATTAATTTGGAGGCCCACACATTGCGGTAAGCTGCCACCTTGTCTATCTGCACGGGTGCCTGTTTTCCATTGCTTTCCACATCTTGGGATCTTCACTCTTTAGCAGTGGCGGCCCGTGCATAGGGGGCGCCAGGGCGCCGCCCCCCTACCCCAAAAAAAATAAATAAATTACAAAATGAACTAAATAAAGTTGTGAAAAAAAAAATTGGGTTCGCCGGTCTCTGTGATGGCACTGGTGGCTAGGGGGGGGGGGTGGGGTTTACGTCCCAGAAGAGGCGCCGATTGGCTGCCTTCTGGGGCGTAACCTGGGCGCAGAAAAGAGCGATTGGTCACCCCCCACCTGGCTGTGATTGGTCCAGACTCCAGCCTGGACCAATCACAGAAGGACATCATCTGGTCACGTGACGCGTGGGGCGGTGCACCGCCCCGGCGTCACGATCACCGCTTCCGCCTTCCGGGTTCCATTCCTTCCCGCGGCTGAGAGAGGATAGAAGACTCCCGTCTGCTCAGAGATGTCGCCGACGCCGAGTCACCGCTTGACTAGGAGGACCAGTTCAGGACCAGGAGGAGACGGAGACCAGGAGTCGGATCGGGCGGCGGCGGGCCTTCTTCGTGGACGGACGGCAGACCGCATTCGGATCCAGGCCTCGGGTCGGAAGAGAGAGACGAGTCCAGCAGCAGCCCGGTAAGTCCTCAGTCCTCCTCCTCCTCAGGCCTCTGTCCACTCCACAAAAAAATGCATGCCTTGCCATTGCCTGCCATCCATTGCCTGCCATCAATGCCATGCCATCCATTGCCTGCCATCCATGCCATGCCATCCATTGCCTGCCATCCGTGCCATGCCATTGCCATCCATTGCCTGCCATCCGTGCCATGCCATTGCCATCCATTGCCTGCCATCCATGCCATGCCATTGCCTGCCATCCATGCCATGCCACCCATTGCCTGCCATCCATGCCATGCCATTGCCTGCCATCCATGCCATGCCATTGCCATCCATTGCCTGCCATCCGTGACATGCCATTGCCATCCATTGCCTGCCATCCATGCCATGCCATTGCCTGCCATCCATGCCATGCCATTGACATCCCTTGCCTGCCATCCGTGCCATGCCATTGCCATCCATTGCCTGCCATCCATGCCATGCCATTGCCTGCCATCCATGCCATGCCATTGCCATCCATGCCATGCCATTGCCTGCCATGCCATCCATGATGATAATGATATCTGCTGCATGGATGGACGCAGGCCAGAACAGGTAGGTACAGGCAGGTCACGGTGCAAGATTTATCAAGTTACCCAGGCCGGGCCCAGACCAGAGTGTGCAGATATCATTATATATATCATCATGGATGGATGGATGATCCATCCATCCATGATGATATATATATATATATATATATATATATATATATATATATATATATATATATAATGATATCTGCACACTCTGGTCTGGGCCTGGCTTGGGATATTATTCTTGCACCGTGACCTGCCTGTACCTACCTGTTCTGGCCTGGGTCCATCCATCCATCCATGATGATAATGATATCTGCACACTCTGGTCTGGGCCCGGCCTGGGTAACTTGATAAATCTTGCACCGTGACCTGCCTGTACCTACCTGTTCTGGCCTGGCCTGGGTCCATTCATCCATGATGGATGGATAGACCCAGGCCAGAACAGGTAGGTACAGGCAGGTCACGGTGCAAGAATAATATCAAGTTACCCAGGCCGGGCCCAGACCAGAGTGTGCAGATATCATTATATATATCATCATGGATGGATGAAAGGGGCATGTACACTGGTCACTACATTGAAAGGGGGCATGTACGCTGGTCACTGCATTGAAAGGGGCATGTACGCTGGTCAGTACATTGAAAGGGGGCATGTACGCTGGTCACTGCATTGAAAGGGGCATGTATGCTGGTCACTACATTGAAAGGGGCATGTACGCTGGTCACTACATTGAAAGGGGTCATGTATACTGGTCACTGCATTGAAAGGGGCATGTACGCTGGTCACTGCATTGAAAGGGGCATGTACGCTGGTCACTGCATTGAAAGGGGCATGTACGCTGGTCACTGCATTGAAAGGGGTATGTACGCTGGTCACTACATTGAAAGGGGCATGTACGCTGGTCACTGCATTGAAAGGGGGCCTGTACGCTGGTCACTACATTGAAAGGGGGCATGTACGCTGGTCATTACATTGAAAGGGGGCATGTATACTGGTCACTACATTGAAAGGGGGCCTGTACGCTGGTCACTACATTGAAAGGGGGCATGTACGCTGGTCACTACATTGAAAGGGGGCATGTACGCTGGTCACTACATTGAAAGGGGCATGTACGCTGGTCACTACATTGAAAGGGGGCATGTACGCTGGTCACTACATTGAAGGGGGCATGTACGCTGGTCACTACATTGAAAGGGGGCATGTATACTGGTCACTACATTGAAGGGGGCATGTACGCTGGTCACTACATTGAAAGGGGGCATGTACGCTGGTCACTACATTGAAAGGGGGCCTGTATGCTGGTCACTACATTGAAAGGGGGCATGTACGCTGATCACTGCATTGAAAGGGGGCCTGTACGCTGGTCACTACATTGAAAGGGGGCCTGTATGCTGGTCACTACATTGAAAGGGGGCCTGTACGCTGGTCACTGCATTGAAAGGGGGCCTGTACACTGGTCACTACATTGAAAGGGGGCATGTACTGTGAGATTAGTGCTAGGGGGCCTGTACTGTGGGGTTTGTGCT
This sequence comes from Pelophylax lessonae, assembly GCF_965119305.1. NCBI lineage: Eukaryota > Metazoa > Chordata > Amphibia > Anura > Ranidae > Pelophylax > Pelophylax lessonae. The sequence continues at coordinate 107,420,617 of NC_138779.1, read as the reverse complement.
AGGGGGTCTGTACTGTGGGGTTTGTGCTAGGGAGTCTGTACTGTGGGGTTTGTGCTAGGCGGTCTGTACTGTGGGGTTTGTGCCACTCTCAGTCAGTATATCCCATAATAGGGTGTCTCTCACAGTATATCCCATAATAGGGCCCCTGTTCCCTATTATGGGATATACTAGTACTGAGAGACCCCTTAATATGTGATATATTGGGAGAATTTGTTCACGCAAGCAAAATATAGGGGACAAAATAGGTGGAGTCTATAAGGGGTGGGGCTTCTGATAAATGGGAGGGGTCAAAATAGAAGGGCGGGGTCTTGCGCCCCCCCCATCTTAAAACTTCACCAGCTGCCACTGCTCTTTAGTGGACTCTTTACCATCTCCATATGCAGAATGGACTTATGACTTAATGCATATTGATTCATTATATTGCATTGCTATTTATTGCATATTAACTCACAATATTGCATTGTTTATTAACCTTTTAAGCACAATTAATTTTGCTGTTCATAGCGCTGCACTACTTGATATATATTATGAATGTGATTACTATGAATTCAGTGTTCTAGCTGCTATCCTGTTTATGTCATTTTACAACACTCAATTTATCCATTATTAAGCGCAGGATTCCCCCCTTGATTTAATCTGTGAAATAAACCACTGAAACCATTTTTTTAAATCTTATTTAAAAAATAAAAAAAGAATACAAAAATCTTGTGAGCTGATAATTTCCTATATTCTCTGTCTCTGGACTGTTTACAGTGATCATTGTTCCCTGCTATCTCTTTGGACTACTCAACACCTCCTCCTGTTATGGAGATAGTCCTAACACATTCCATGGCCTAGGGTGACAGTATTGCAGTGCTCACTATGGTTGTCACCCTAGCACAGAAAATGTGTTAATTGCAGGGTAACCAGGTTAAAAAAAAAATCAATAAATAAAAAAAAAGAAAACTAATGCAGCCACCACATCTAGGGCTCAGTTAGCTGCAATACTATCGGTTTTGATCTTGGCTTTATAAATGCTTTAAAGTGACTGTTGCCTTTTAAAAGAGAGAAAAAAAGGGCAGCAGAAGAATAGTATTTGTAGTCACCTGTCCCACCAGCCGTTCCTGGATTCTCCAGTCTCTTGTAGAGCCAGCCAACCTGCCCACAGAATCTTTAGATCCAACATACTTCCAGTTCAGGGATTTTTTCTCAGAGAATATGTGCAGGTTTTCCCCTTCAAAATCACTCTTTGCCTCCACCTCCAACCCACCTCTGAGCACTGTCCCTTGGTTCCACGCCCTACCCACCTCTGAGCACTGTCCCTTGGTTCCACGCCCTACCCACCTCTGAGCACTGTCTCTTGGTTCCACGCCCTACCCACCTCTGAGCACTGTCCCTTGGTTCCACGCCCTACCCACCTCTGAGCACTGTCTCTTGGTTCCACGCCCTACCCACCTCTGAGCACTGTCTCTTGGTTCCACCCCCTACCCACCTCTGAGCACTGTCCCTTGGTTCCACCCCCTACCCACCTCTGAGCACTGTCCCTTGGTTCCACCCCCTACCCACCTCTGAGTACAAGCCCTTTATAGAGAATAGGGAAAACAGTAAAATAGATCCTCTGCAGCCAGCAACAATACCCCCCCAGAAAGAATAGATCTCTCCCTGCAACAACAGATTCCCACAGCAACAACAGACCCTCACAGAAACAATAGACACCTCCACAACAATAGATCCCTCCCAGTAATAACTAACTTTTCCAGAAACATTAGATGCCCAACAACAACAATAGATCCCCCAGCAGCCTGCATAAATAGACCCTCGGACACCCCTTGCCAATGCATACATTCAGTTCTGGAGGTGCCAGAACTGCGTTCCCCCGCGTTTCCCCTAAAATAAAAAACCCTGCTTGTGGCTGTGTCAGGTTTCTGTGTCCCTGCCATGTTGTGCTTTCGTCTTCTGGTTGCTATACCACTAGTGTGCTCTGTAGTGGGGGCAATAGAAACCATGACGTATGGTGGTGGACACAGTTTGTGAAGATGATTTCAACAGCTTTGCGCTGCAAGATTCCAGGAATGGGCAGAGGAAAGGTAAACACTGTATTTTTCTGGAATTGTTTTTTTTTTTTTTTATAGTTGGTATGGTTGCTTTTTCTCATAACCTCCTCCCTAGCAGAACATACCTTTTATTCTGATCAGCTTCCAAGTGCAGTACTTCTGAGTATGGAGAAGCATGTGACAGTGCTGGTGCCTGGAGATTGGCCCAGTGCTGTTACATGGAGATTGAGATCCTTAGTTCTATGCGCATTTTAAAGTGGTACTGACATCAGAAAAAAAAAATGCAAACAGGTGGGCTTTTTATTGCAGAAAATATATGTAATGCCTCTTCTGCAATAAAATAAACATGCCTGCCTGTTCATAATCAGCTGCAGAATGTTCACTGAGCTGGGCACACCATGCGTCAGTTACCTTAACTCTATGAAAATTATTTTATATGGTACATACAGTATAATTATGATTTTTTGATACACTATTTTAATAACTAATATTTTTAACGATGCAATATTAGTTTTAATCGTACAACTAACAGGTGAACCATTAAAGTGATTCTAAAGGCAGAGTTTTTTTTTTTTTACCTTAATGCATTGTCTGCAATAAGGTAAAAAAAAAGCTTCCACTGTCTGCACCCCCCCCCTACCCTACCCATCCTTCCCCAAACATTTACCTGACACCACTTTCAATCTGGCGCTGTCCCTGCCAGCAGTCCCACTCTGCTCTCTCTTCCTGCATTCACGGGCTTTACTAAGAGTTGGCTCCTGGCTGTCATTCAAATTCAGTGAGTAGGCAGGAGGGCGGGCAGGACCAAGCCAAAAACTGTGTGTGTCTATGGACGCACGCACTTCGGCTTAGGCTCAGACCTGTGCGAGTGCCCCCATAGCAAGCAGCTATAGAGTAAGCACTCGGAGAAGAGAAGGAGTCTAGAGTGCCGGCGAGGGACTCCAAAACAGAAGGTTTGGGATGGCTCTGTGGAACACTACTGCACAGAGCAGGTAGGTTTAATGTTTATTATTTATTTAAAACAATTATCTTTACAATAACTTTAAATACATGGCGCTGCAGATAAACTTTGCAACCTGAATGTGGCAGTGTTCATCTGCAGGCTAAATGCTTTTCTTTTTTGCTAATGGAGCCTGCATGTAATCACAAGGTCAGATCTGACCTTGTGATCACATGATCAGGAACCACTGTTATTGGTTCCTGATTGTCATTGGGAATCTGACTGTCACTGAGGGCCTGAATGAGAGTCATAATCCTTGTGAAGTGTCAGCTGCTGGTTCTCAAATGGGAGAATGTATATTAAGGTATCGTCGGCATGGGCAACGTTAGAGGCTAATTCCCTCTTGTGATATAATAATATTAATCTTAGTATTAGTATATTAATATTAGATAATATTAATAAATGCACCCATATTCATTTTAAAAAGTGCATTTATTTTTTTGCTTGCATAGAAGCCTGGAAAGCATTGCAGCCATGTTCAGTAGTATGTGTATGCAGTTCTTTTTCTGCCACTGCTGCTCTGTGCCAAGGTATGGACCCTCTGTTACAAAGCAAGAGGAAATGTTAATGGACTACAATTGTGGTGATGTCTCTCTGCCACGGTGGCAGACAGGAATCCTAATATTTTCAGTAACAGATTCCTGTGAATGAATGGCATAGCTGTACAGGTGAAGCCACACTGAGCTGTGCCGTTTTCAAGGAGTCAGCAGCAAGAAGTGTCCCTGGCCTCTGTAAAGAGGGGATGGTGGTTTGAGGGTGGGAGGCTACAGACTCTGACCATGCTTCATGTTACACCCATGTTTAGGAAGGTCGAGTTAACATTTAAAGCAACACTAAATCATATTTTCCAAAATTAATCCATACACATCCACTACTTATTGGCCCTGTAATCTATATTTCACAAAATCATTTTTAATGTGTTTTTCTGCCTCCTTGTAAGGGCTCTTTCACACGGCCGCTCCGTGTGAAAGCTCCGCTGCGGGACTTTTTTTTTCACGGAGCAGATGACATTTCTGTCATCCGCTCCGTGTGTCCGCATATCATCCCATCCGTTTGAGGATGATATGCGGACATAATGTATGTCTATGGGGATTGCGGATGTCACCGCTGACATCCGATTTTCCTTCCTTTCTGTTTTTTGAACGGAGGAAAAATAGGGTTCTGTTCCGTTCCAAAAAACGGAACAGAACTGAAAGGAAGAAAATCGGATGTCAGCGGATGGTATTCCGCTGACATCCGCAATGCCATAGACTTACATTAGGTCCGCAAATCATCCGCAAAAAAATAGGATGATTTGCGGACACACGGAGCGGCCGTGTGAAAGAGCCCTTATGTCCTCTGTGAGCTCCTGAATGTCTCCTTTTTCCTCTCACTTCCATTGTAAACAAGCAATGCATGTTTATTGCAGTCATGTGCCCTGTTCTATGCACACTACGCACCCCATAGTCCATAATCCATAGTCCAACTCGGAAGTGAGCAAAAAAAAGTGGCTACGTTCACAGTGGACAATGGAGAATGAACATTAGGGCTGGGGAATATAATCGAAAGATCGATGCATCGCGATTCGACCCTTCGCGATTCTGCATCAATGTGGGCTGCTGGCATAATCGATTATATGAAATGACGTCATCAGCCGTGGCCACGCTCTATCGCGCAAGGGAAAAAAAAAAATCACAAGATCGCAGGATCGGCAGCTGATTGGTGGGTTAGTGGCGGGAGCTTAATAAAAAGGCTCCGCCCCTCCCCTTCCGCCTCTTTGACCCGGGCCGAGGCGCAGCAAGACATCCCCCGCGTGTATCGGCGTCCCACCTGCGGCCTAGAAGCCAGCCAGCCAGCCATCCAAGCCAGAAGCCGCCAGTCCAGTGAGTCCACACACAGGAGCGAGGAGCCCCAAGTGCGTCCCCATCGCAGCCAGCCAGTGCCGCCAGCCTCACCTCACCTCACCGTAGCTGACAGGCCCTGGAGGCCCAGCCGCCACGCCACTGCCAGTGATGCCAGCCGCCCGCCACAGAGCCCAGAGAGCAGCACAGCACCTGTCCTCCTCTGCAATGCAGTGCACAACAACCCACACAGTCACACAGCAGGTATGTCCGAACAAATAATTGTGTAATCATTCATGGGGGTCTCTCGTCTGTATCTCTGGGGGATGTCTGTGATGGGGGGGGGGCCTGGGACAGGGGACGGTCGGTCAGTGCCCGGGGGTAATGTTCTGCTGTGGCAGTCTGGCAGCCAGGGGGGTCAGTCAGTGTCAGTGGGGGCCTGGGGGTCTCTGTCAGTGTCAGTCAGCTATGGGGGTCTGGGCAAGGGGGGACTCACTCAGTGTTTGTCAGTGCTGTGGGGGATTGGGGAAGGTGTGGGGGACATCCAGGTCTCTGTCAGTGTGGGGGTCTGGGCAAGGGGGGGGACTCACTCTCACTCAAGTGTTTGTCAGTGCTGTGGGGGATTGGGGAAGGTGTGGGACTTCCGGGTCTCTGTCAGTGTGGGGGTCTGGGCAAGGGGGGGGACTCACTCACTCTCAGTGTTTGTCAGTGCTGTGGGGGATTGGGGAAGGTGTGGGACATCCACCCAGGTCTCTGTCAGTGTGTCAGGCTGCAGTCAGCTCAGCTGTGGGGGGAGGGGGGTCTCTGTCAGTGTCACTGTCACTGTCACAGGCAGCTGTGGGGTAAGGGGGGGCCCTGGGGGTTTTGGCTCAGTGCATGCAAGGAAGGGAGTCTGACAGACAGACAGACAGACAGTCATATTTTATGAAAGATGTTGCTTGGTTGATTTGTTGCGGCTTAGTTTACAAGTTTTTTTTTTTTATTTTTTTTTAAACACTGACAAGTGCACTAAAGTATGCAGGGCTTGCAGGCCATGACAGGGTCCAGGAAAGTGTCCTTTGAAGCAAATGAAAATAAAAAGGATTCTTTTATTTGTGACTGCTTGATTGTTTGTTTTTTTTTTATAAAGTTTTGAAAACCATTGGGCAGTGGGCTGGGCATGGGCATTGGGCAGTAATCGTGATGCATCGTGATGCATCGCGGAATCGAATCGTATCGAATTGCGACCCTAATAATCGTAATCGCATCGAATCGTGAGGTAAGTGAAGATGCACAGCCCTAATGAACATAGCCACTTTCTAATAGAAAGTCAGATCACAGCAGCAAAAAAAAAAAAAAAGTAATTTGAATATTTGGTGGAGGCTGAGAGCAATAGAATGTACATTTTTGAGACACTGGACTACTTTGAGAAGGTGATCTGATTTTTTTTTTTTTTTTACACTGATTGCTTGTTACAGCAATGATTACTGTAACAGCAATCATGTTAACTTCATGAATGGCTTCCATTCATGACAGCTTGTTTACTATTGTGTTTGCTGTAATTGGCTACAGCTATCACATGGTAAAGGGCTGCTGTGAATGGTTCTGTACTAGGTGATCACTTTGACGGAATCACAGAGATCACAATAGTAAGCAAGCAGTCATGAATGAAAGCCAGTTAAATTTACATGTTATCATGCGATCGCTGTGTTTGGTCACAGCACCAGCGGGGGCGCGCTTGAGGCACGCGAGTGGCAGGACGTTCCTGGGCATCCTCCCGAGACTGGAAAGCTCCCGCCTGGCCATATTATTACAACAGGCCAGACAAGAAGTGGTAGATTTTTTTCTTTAAACCAGTTTAGTGTCACTTTAATGTTACCAGATTGTAGGTTGGAAAGGGTTAACAAAAAAGAAAATATACAGAAAAGAACTATATATTCACTTTAATTCCACTTTAATCACTTTGGAAAACTTTTATAGAAGGCAACAAGAAAAAAGTATTGAATGCTAAAAAAGAATGTTTTGATGGTGTAGTTTGGATTGTACAATTTTAAAAAGCAGGAAGATTTCAGGGCAGCGGGGCGACTCCATTACTTGTGTAAATGTAGAGCAGCAAGTCTTTGTAGGTAGATAAAGCAACCCTTACACACAGCTGTCTTCTACAAGTAATGTGCTTCAAAATTACATTAGAAAACTATAATTGTGCACAAGACTCCTGCAGAGGCAACATAAAAGAATTTGTTTCAAGCACAGCAAGGGCGATCGCAGGCTACAAACACAGTTTTACTTTGATGCGCTCTCCACGTAAGGATAATTCTAAGTCAAGCTTTGAAATGACTTTATATTACGTGACAAAATGATGAAGAATCTAAATTCGACTGCAGTGTCTCCAGGATCGCGTAATCAAGCTGTGAAAGAATTATGCTGCGGGCTTTCCTCGGGCTACAAGGCAACAGATAGATAACGCTTATCAGCCAGCTCATCTGTGTCATTGTCACATTAATATCGTATGACAGGGTGAATTGTTAAAAGGGATAAAATAAGCTACAAGGCTAAAAATGTTATGCTACATAATCCCAGGGAATTTAGAGCTTGATAAGGAAGATCTTAAGAGATGTGCAGCTTTCACCCTACCTCTAATTTGTGGGATTGAGCAGCAGGATTGCAGAAATTAAGGTGCCTGCTTATTAATATTTCAATCCCAAGCAAGGTAACCTTATAATATAAACCCATTGCAGGATTCTGTAACAAATTGATTCATTTTAAACTGAGACTGCAATATATTTTTACGGTTATTATAAAATGTAAAGGTCCATTCAATCCATAAGTGATATCTTATTTATAGGTGGGGCCTGTGGTGCTAAATTAGCCCCTGGCTTCCTAAATGTGTTGGATTCTCTAACACCGTGGTCTCCAAATTGTGGCCTGTGTGCCAGATGTAGCCTTTTTGTTGCCTTTATCTGGCCCATATTAAAGAGACTTTATTCCTCCTACTGACACCAATGATGGGGCACTATTCCTCCTACTGACATCAATGATGGGGCACTATTCCTCCCACTGACACCAATAATGGGGCACTATTCCTCCCATTTATATCAATGATGGCACATTATTCATCTCATTTATATCATTAATGAGGCACTATTCCTCCCACTGACGCCAATAATGGGGCACTATTCCTCCCATTTATATCAATGATGGCACATTATTCCTCATATTTATATCAATGATGAGGCACAATTATTCTCCCACTAACGCCAATTATGAGGCACTATTCCTCCAACTGACACCAATGATGGGGCACTATTCCTCCAACTGACACCAATGATAGGGCACTATTCCTCATATTTATATCAATGATGGGGCACTATTCCTCCCACTAACACCAATGATGGGTCACTAGTCCTCCCACTGACACCAATGATAAGACACCATTCCTCCCACTGACACCAATGGCGAGGCACCATTCCTTCCATGGACACCAATGATGGGGCACTATTTTTTTCACTGACAACAACAGTATTCCTCCCACTAGTACCAATGTTAAGACTTTATTCCTCCACTTAGTGATCACAGATGCTATATCATTTTTTTTAAACCCAACCAAGTCTAAGCCACTGTTTACTCCCAATTACAATGGGGAGTTTTCTACCCCCACTGACCACAGTCCGCCTCCTCTCCTCCAATGTCTGAAGGATAGTAACTGACTCTTTGCTTACAAAGTTTGGAGCCCCCAGCTCTAACACTTAGATCTCCCTGCTATAAATCCTAGCTTATTTGCTATCTACCTAGGAGTTTTGAGGGCCCCGCCCATCTCGTCTTTCAATTCCTCCTATTATATTCTCAATAACACAAAAAATATATATAGAGCCTATATACAAATAAAAAAATAATTAAAATTGGCTTCCCCTGCTGCCTTGATCTCTAGTGAGAAGAGAGCGAGACCTGAGAGAGTCGCTGATTTCGGGCACAGCGCTGGATTGAGGTGGGGCTCAGAGAATGCATTAATGCAGTCTCAAGCACCCCACCCTCCATGCTGGGAGGCCAGCAGTATCCAACAAGGACACTGTCATGCTTTGGGCCTCTGAGTTATCAGTCATCATCCCCACCATCTCTGCATAATGCCTCTGTCAATAATGTATACCTACAAATGCGCTCACCACCCCAATTTCCATTTCAGACAAGATTTAGTTACCTCCAATAACAAATAAAAATGACATACAAATATAAATTTATGCTTTGTTTTCCTAATACCTTCATTCATTAAAAAAAAAGAAGAAAAAGAAAAAAAAAACATAAATTGATTGATTAGATGAATTGTTAAATACTAACAAAGATGTGTGAAGAATTAATATACGTACACACATTTGATTATCGTATCCACTAGATAAGTTATATCAACTTGATTTACATTCACTAAAAATAATGAACATCAGTCTCTGCCCTCAAGGAGCTTACAATCTAAGGTCCCTAACCTACACATACTAGGGCCAATTTAGACAGGAGCCAATTAACCTACCAGCATGTCTTTGGAGTGTAGGAGGAAACCAGAGTACCCAGAGGAAAACCACGCAGGCAAAGGGAAAACATGCAAACTCTAGGTAAGTAGTGCTGTGGTTGAGATTAGAACCAACAACCCTAGTGCTACTAACCCAAACAAAGAATGTTTTTCTGTTATGTTCAAAAATCTCTTTTAAAAATCACCTGAATCCAATGTTTTTTCATTTCACAAAAAACCCAATACAATATTAGTTATTTATTTATTTATTTTTAAAAAGGATACATTTAAAAGCAAGAACAAAACATTTGTAAACATTTTCAGTGAGTTCCAGGGACCACTAGATGTCCTCAGCACACCTGCAGAAATGCGGTAGCCAACAACCAAAGCAAGTTGTTACAAATAAAATACAATAAATGATATTACTTGTTGCTATGTTAAAGTGACTCTGTTATTATTTTTTAAGATGAAAAGAAGTAATCCCTGCAAAGCAAATAATTCATGATTACCTGTCCCTCTGTCCGTGTCACTGAATTCTGCTGGATTGAAGAGAAAAACTTGCTGAAAAACCTTCAACAGCCGGTACACTTCTAGGTGTGTCATATACCTGGCCCCTGCAATGTGCATTGTGATTCCTTCCGCCAGCCATGGTAATACTGTGTTCTCTAATGACTGGGGGATCAGCAGATGAAACGGAGAGTGCAGAAGGGGGACCAGAGATCAACACACCCTAAAGTGTCACTATCTGAGGTTGAAGCCATTGGTGGTAAAGGCAACAATGTATGGATCTCCATTTAACCAATTTGGGGTCAGACTTTCCAGACATTTTTTTTATTGGACTTACAAAGCCTTTTAAATCTCTCCCCCAAGGAATTTGTCAAGGACTGTCTCGCGAGCCATAGTCAGAAATAAATTGTAAATCATTGTGAGTTTTAAAAATAATGTCCAACCACCCATTCATACATTTCTCTTGAATTCCTTAAACCACATTCCAAGGGCTCTAATGAGAATGAGAAAAAAAACTCTTTAAGAGAAAGCGACCTTACAAATGTACTGTATTTAGGTCTCTGCAGAGGCCAACATGATCTGGTTTGGTGAAGGGTCCAATCTTTTTCACAATAGAGAGAATATTTATTTCCAGTAGTAATGCTTCTTTGTACTAGAGGATAGATTCATTTTTTTTTACTGTAGGTAAATCGATGTTTATGATTTTACCTCCCCCCTTCTATATTTGTCCCTTTAACCATATAAGAGATGTCCTGGAATGGGGGTCTTGTCCCTATAAAATAACAGGGTTGTATCAAGGATATAAAATATTCAAATCAAGAATTCGTTTGTTTCTGTGGTTCTGTCTATAGGACTTCATATATGCGTATATACAGTGCCTTGAAAAAGTATTCATACCCCTTGACATTTTGCACATTTTGTCATGTTGCAATCAAAAAGCGTACATTTATTTTTTGGGGATTTTATGAGATGGACCAACACAAAGTGGCACATAATTGTGAAGTGGAAGGAAAATGATAAATAGTTTTCAATTTGTTTTACAAATAAATATCATCTGAAAAGTGAGACTTGCATTTGTATTCAACCCCCTTTACTCTGATACCCTTAACTAAAATCTAGTGGAACCAATTGCCTTCAGAAGTCACCTAATTAGTAAATAAAGTCCACCTGTGTGTAATTTAATCTCAGTATACATACAACTGTTTTCTGAAGCCCTCAGAGGTTTGTTAGTGAACCTTAGTGAACAAACAGCATCATGAAGGTCAAGGAACACACCAGACAGGTCAGGGATAAAGTTGTGTAGAATTTTAAAATAGGGTTAGGTTATAAAACAATATCCCAAGCTTTGAACATCTCACGGAGCATTGTTCAATCTATCATCCCAAAATGAAAAGAGTGTGGTACAACTGCAAACCTACCAAGACATGGCCGTCCACCTAAACTGAAAGGCAAGGAGAGCATTAACTAGAGAAGCAGCCAAGAGGCCCCCGGGTAACTCTGGAACAGTTGCAGAAATCAATAGCTCCCGTGGGAGAATCTGTCCACAAGACAACTATTAGTTGTGCACTCCACAAATTTGGCCTTTATGGAAGAGTGGCAAGAAGAAAGCCATAAGAAGTCTCGTTTGCAGTTTGCGAGAAGCCATGTGGGGGACACAGCAAACATGTGGAAAAAGGTAATCTGGTCAGATAAGACCTAAATAGGACTTTATGGCATATAAGCAAAACGCTGTGTGGCAGAAAATTAACGATGCACATCACCCTGAACACACCGTCCCCACCGCGAAACATGGTGGTGGCAGCAGCATCATGTTGTGGGGATGCTTTTTTTCAGGGACAGGGAAGCTGGTCAGAGTTGATGAGAAGATGGATGGAGCCAAATACAGGGTATTCTTAGAAGAAAATCTGTTAGAGTGTGCAAAATACTTGAGACTGGGGCGAAGGTTCACCTTCCAGCAGGACAACGACCCTAAACATACAGCCAGAGCTACAATGGAATGGTTCAGATCAAAGAATATTCACGTGTTATAATGGCCCAGTCAAAGTCCAGACCTAAATCCAATTGTGAATCTGCGGCAAGACTTGAAAATTTCTGCTCACAGACACTCTCCATCCAATCCGAAAAAGCTTAAGCTATTTTGCGAAGAAGAATGGGCAAAAGTTTACTCTCTAGATGTGCAAAGCTGGAAGAGAAATATCCAAAAAGATTTTCAGCTGTAATTGCAGTGAAAGATGGTTCTGCAAAGTATTGACTCAGGGGGGCTGAATACAAATGCACGCCATACTTTTCAGATATTTATTTGTAAAAACTTTTGAAAATCATTTATCATTTTCCTTTCATTTCACAATTATGTGCCACTTTGTGTTGGTCTATCATATAAAATCCCAATAAAATATTTTTACGTCTTTGGTTGTAACATGACAAAATGTGGAAAACTGTACCTATACTGCATGCAGGGTAACTGGGTTTGTAGTTACATGCAAAGATGCTCTTAAAGGGTCCCACTGATAGCCGGCAGAACAACATCACAAATGACTGCCTCTCCCGCAATAATTATTCTGCAGGCCTCCTTTGTTCCCCTACCCCTTTCTCTACCATCCTCCTTTTCTTTTGGACAGTGCATACTGGACATACAGGCAGTATAGTTCTAGTACTCGGTAGATTAAACTTTACATGTGCTCACTGCTGCTTGAGGTGGCCTTGTTACTGTATATGCTAATCTGGATTCAAAATAAATCTTATACCTAGTCCCTTCTGTTAATCACTTTGTATGCTAAATTGTATTTAAAGAAAAAAAGTTTGTATATTCTTTTTCATTGTGGACCCTTCTTGCTCATATCTAGCTTAACTCTCATCTTCCTATACTCCAAGTCCCCAAAACTAATTACATACAATGACATGATATACAATGCCATTACTACCCAATGTAGAAAAGGGAAAATCATTCTTCAAATTCCTTACCAGTCTGACCAGTTTTAGCTCAATCTTGACATTTACCCATTACAAGAGCTTTTTCTTTTCTGGTACCTCCCCTCACCATCTTACAGAATTGGAAATTTTTTTATTGCATGCCCATGTGTGGGAGTCCACTACGCATGGGCAGCCATTGCGGCAGATCTGCACACACATGGGATATTTAAAGATGGTGGCATAGAAAAGGAGCAGTAGAAGATACATTTTACAGGGGTGAAACTCTTCTCTTTTCCCTCCTTATTGTGCAGTGCACTATTAATGTTGATACCTATGGTGGGTTTTTTAGGGTCCATGCACACTAGGAACAGAAAAATGTCAGAACCTCAGGCAGAAAAAGCGACAGAAAAATGCTCATAGTGGTTCATATTGCACAAGAGTTTAGGAGAGGCATTTGCTTTTACAAGCGTTTTTTCCAAAACATTCCCCTCTGCTCATTTTTCAATGTACACTTGAAAACGCAAACTCTCCTATATGCCGCATTTGGAAGTGTTTAGGAGCATTAAGAGCTTTTTTCTGCCTGAGAGCTCCTCTCAAAAACGCGATCCATAAAGGTTTTTTTTTTTTTTTTTTTCTGCCTCTAAACGCTGAGCTTAAAATAAGCCTCCAAACGTACTAATGTGCATGGAGACACATGATAACACTGAGCTAGAAAAAAAAGCAAAACTCCGGCAGAAGCAGTGTTTTGTAAGCCCAGTGTGCATTGACCCTTAGTGTGATAATTCACAGCCTTCTTTTCTTACAGAATTCAGAAGCATTTTAGTAAAAACATAACAGGAATACAAAGTTTATTTCTGTCTGTGCCTCAGATGTTATCCCTTTATGGGGTCCTTTTGGCGAGACATTCAAAAGGCTCTGTGAGCGGAGAAAATGTTGGATTTTCCATTGGGATTGTCTGACCCACAGTGGGCTAAATAATGAATTAAAAGACCATACAGTTTTACCACCGTAACACGTGCATTTGTATTTTGCTTGTAATGATTTTGCTTTGTTTGAGTGTTATGCTCTGCAATTTATCAGGCATACTGAGGCCATCTAGTGGCTTTTTGTTTTTACTGAAAAGTTGTAATTCCCTCTTGCTTTGTCACTAATAAAACAATAACAACGTCCTTTTTACTTTTACATACCTATATCTAATAATATGTTTGAGAAAAAAAAAATTGAGAAACGGTGGAGCACTGAATCCAACTGATTTTAGGAGAATTTATACAAACACACAATATTTTATATATATATATATATATATATATATATATATATATATATATATATATGTGTGTTCTTGAAGCTGGCAGGATTGTGGATGGCATAATTGTGTGCCTATATTTCGCACCTACTCATTGTGAGAGGGTTCAGGGTTTATGAATGTTGTTTCAGGGTTTATGAATGTTGTGGATGAAAAAAAAACCTTTTTGTTTTTCCAGAATTGTAATAAAGTCTGTTATGGGAACGTTGTATAGCTTTGGGTGTGATAAAGCCTCCATTACTATATCTATATGTTACCTGGTAGCCAGATCTCAATATTAGTTTCAGCTGTCCACTGGCCCTTATAAATGTGAGCTGACTAAGGCTTAGGGCTCTCTAGCTTCTTCACTGCTGTAGGAGCCTGCTGCTGGGTGAAACGGATGAGTGCTGACAGAAAACTGAAAAGGTACAAGTGCTGCCTTTTTGTTTTTAGTAACTCATAAGGTGGCACCATGTTAGTCCATAACTGACCTGAGTCTAGTTAGTGACTCGGATGAGCACATAGGTGTGCGCAGCCTATTGCATTAGGGTGTGCACCCCAAAGTTTAAATACACATGCATGTGTTTGCCTACATGTATATGGCCCCGGTACATTACTCTTCCTGCTGGCAAAGTGAAATAGAAGTATGTGGCACTTCTCTTATGGCAGAGCAGGTCCGAGGGAGATCTTTCCCATCTCCTCACTGGCAAACAGAGCGATAATGCTAATGTGCCCTAGGTGATTAGGGTGTGCCCAGGCACACCCGGCACACCCTGTGCGCACGCCTATGGATGAGCATATGTTTTATACCTGCTGTATACTACAAAGCCCTACTGTATGTGCAAGTGAAGAACAAACCTGCTTGGATTGTGTCTAAGTGTTTCATTCATGCATGAGTTCCTGCTGCTAGTATTAGTTAAGCCTAGACCTCTTACAATATATATATTGTGTGTGTGTGTGTGTGTGTATACATATATATATATATATATATATATATATAGTAAAATAAGTATTGAATATGTCTTCATTTATCCAGGTAACAATATTTCTAAAGGTGCTATTCAATTTTCACCACATGGTCAGTAACAACCTATGCAATCCATAAATACAAAGAAACCAAAATAAATACTGGTAAGTCCATAAATTATGTGTAACAAAATATAATGGCACTGGGAAAAAGTATAGTTGTTACCGACATGTGGTTAAAAATGTTGTGTCAATAGAACCTTTAGAAATATATTTACCTAGAAAAATGGCGACGTGTTCAAAACCTATTTTACCCGCTGTATATATTTGCAAAGTTGCTTTGTATCTATATATATACTGTATATATATATTGAAAAGATTTAGTGTTTTAAAAGTACAATTATCCTTTAAATTGCTTGCACAGACAAGGATCCAGCAGTTTAACATTAGAATTTTAACGAGGTTCACTGTAGGTGGCTGAATGGAGATTCTGTAATACACTTCTTCTACAGATAAATATGATGGATACAAGCTAAACCGAACTCAACTATCCAGGGACATACGAGGGTGAAAAAGGTGGCTTTATGAGCAGATTTCCTATGTCACCTGTTTGGTGTCCATACAAGCCAATTACTGACAGACTAAATCTGACAAATGTCTGGTCTGCATTGGTGCACCTTTACATATGTCTTATTACACACATTCATTGTATCATATAGCAATAATGGATAAGAAATGTCAAACTTTAGAAAAAAAAAAAAATGAGGTAATTAAAATACTTTCATTTCACCAGGTTCTTCTGCATCTGGACATAAACCAATTTTTATGTGTCAGTCTGATCCTACAATAGAGATTTGTTCAGGGTGAAAACGTGTCAGCCTAAGCTCCATTCACTAAGGCCGTCGGTTACTAATGAGACAGGTTAGCATGAAGTCATATCACCGCTTTGTCACTTTTCCTGTCTTGCAGTAGAAGTATACCGACACTCAGGCTTGCATGATGACCTTTGATTTCTCCTTATTACATCAACTCCATTCTCATTTCACCTTTTCAGATAAATTATAGATAAGTGCAAGTCCCAAATGATAAACTAGTCTAGGTCCTAGTCAACATTTTTCCCACAAGTGACCTGTACGCATATTTGCGCAATATGTTTTGAAGGAAAGTTTTTTTTAAAAAAGTTAAAAATAATATTAATTAATATTAATTAATAGTGAGGGGAAGAACACAAGCTTTGTATCCATCATTTGATTGTTACTTTATCAGTAACCTTGCTGCAATTTGGGATCTTACAAGAGGTCTGCTTTTACTTAACCTCTTGCATTTGCAGGTTTTATGTCTAGAAAGTAAGATTATTAGAAAAAAGAATATTTAAAAAATGGCTCTTGTTGAAAGATCTTAGGTCTGCTTTAGAAGAACCTAAATCTTCCTGGGGATTCAATGAACAGAATTGACATCAGTCGATCAGAGTGCATCTAAGGCCCCTTTTACACTTGTGCAACTCTGGACTGTGCATGACAAGTCATACTCCATGATTTCCAATGAGTACTCTTCATATCTTTGCGACTACAAAGTAGTCTCTGCACTACTTTGGTCCAACTTTGATGCATTTTGAGGTCTACAGACCTCAAGATTACACAGGCATTGCTTCAAGTCCAGTCAAAATCTCAAAATCGCTGCAAAATTGCATCAAAATATTGCAGCAAAATTGCGCAACTTTTAGGTCGCACAAGTGTGAAAGGGGCCTGAGATAAGTTTTCTTGGCTGCTAATATGCCTGTTTATGGGCACATTAATTCTGTTACTAAATGGATAAGTAAGAATTCAACAGGCACTAAAAAGGCTAGAATCTGGAGGGCCCCCTTACCGGCCAAATGTTAGATGCCGGCGGGGATTCCTACCTCTCTCCGCCTGGATGGGTGGCACTGGACTACCTCCCACACAAAATCCTGTATGCAAAAATACTGCACATGAATGACAAAGCACCGAAAACAAGACGACAAACGGGCCCAGGTTGTGTTTATGCTTTGTGATCGTTTGTCTTACACCAGGTTGTTAGCCGTACTGTGTAACCAGACTTTCTGTCGCTATCTTACAACTAATTTGTATTGTAACTTATTTTTTCATGGCATACCTTTAAATAAAGAATAAAAAAAAAAAAAAAAAAAAAGGCTGGAATCTCTTTGAATGATTGTGGCCATTGATAAAAGTGCTCTAATTACCACTCGGCCAATGCTATTAAAGATAACTAGTACAGCACTAGCATGCTTTCAGTTTCAGTGAAGAATAAAAATAAAATGGGCTCAATAGCCCATTTTGTTTATGGGGCTGTGGCAGGCGTAGTGTTAAAACAGTCATGGCTCCTAGCTTGAGGGCTCTGGCGAAGCTCTTGCGATCGGTGGGTGTTCTCTCTTTTAGGCATAGAGAATTAGAAGGTGGTACCTGCGGTTTGTACCGTTTTGATGACACCCATTTGTCCGACATTGGTCTGGACATTTTCAATGTTAATCTGGGGACCTGTGTGGAAGAGGCCGCGCGTTGGGGATGTGCCAGGCGGGCGTGAGCCGCCTGCCTTTTGGATGATTTATTTCAATATTGAATTCTGATATGACAACCTGGGTCGTGCTGACCGGGTTGTTTTTGTGTTTTTTTACGATGTTATTAAAGTTTAAAGAGTTTTCTGATTTTATGATTGTTTAAATAATAAACGGCCGCGGCCTCTTTCATTCCAAAATTATACAAATGGGTGGTCTCTTTTCTTTATAGTTAATAAGGTGAAAGCGGAACAGTCCTGCCTACTGCCCCATAAAAATAAAATGGGCTCAATAGCCCATTTTGTTTATGGGGCTGTGGCAGGCGTAGTGTTAAAACAGTCATGGCTCCTAGCTTGAGCTTGTTGTCAGGCAGTTTCAATAATAAAGATGAATTTGAAATGATTGGCTGTTATCATAACATTATAGGTCACTGTATCTTTGGAGAATAACTTCTTTACTTGCCTAAACTGTTTTTTCCCGCCGGGAGGCCAGGATTTCGATTGGCCGTGGGTCTCCAGCCAGGTCATTTAAGGAGTCTCCTCAGGAACAGATCTTCACACATCACCTACAGAAGAAGAAAAGAAGACTTCTCAACTTTCCCCAGAGAGGACGTCGGTGTCGGTCAAGCACCTGCTGCGATATCGGTCAAGCCATCCTGTCTTCGGTCGGGTCAGCGGTGTCGGTCAAGCCATCCAGTCCACACAGTCGGGTCAGCGGTGTCGGTCAAGCCTCCTCCCTCGGAATTGGGTCATCGGTCCGGCTACTGGAGTTGGGAGATCTGCGGCATCGGTCAAGCCTCGGAGTTCTTGGGAAGACTGCAGTCCTTACCTGCGAAGATGTGCCTCCTCAGGAGACTGATCGAGCGCGCCGGGGAAGCGGGAAGCGATGAGTGGCTCCGGAGGTGCCTCGAGCTGCCGCTCGCCGCGGAGGACGGAGGATCGTCGGGCGGAGACCGGACCGGGATCTCATCGCGCGAAGAAGCCGGCGGAAGCGGAGGACGCGGATCGGGTGACGTGACGGCTGCAGCAGGAAGTTCGTCATCGGCTGCGGGACCGGAGAACGTCAGCGGACGGGGTGTGCGCACGCGCGCCATACCCGGAAGAGCCGGTACGGACGCAAGACCGGCGAAGAGGAGGCGCACCCCGCGCCATCGGTACTCCCCCCCGGTTGACACCGGGCGCACCGGGGGTGCTCAGGTTCCCCCCGCGACACATCGTGCGGCCAGGAGGCCGGCATCTGCAGCAGCATCCGGGTCGCAGGCGGCGACCGAGCGGAGCGACCGGAGGATCCCGGACCAGAGGGACCAGGGGACAGGTGAGAGAGATGTATGTCACCCTGTCCCGGCCCCTTCAATTGTCCTTCAGCCTACTGTAACCTCCCTGAGAGCCCCCCCTCTTACCCAGGATCTAAATTTGGAGGGTGGGCAGCCAGCTGGGAGCTCCCAAAGGGGGGATTCTTTGTTTACTGCACAACCCCCGGAGCCCCCTATGTTAGCTGATGTACACAGATTGGGTGGCACAGCTGTTGCTGAGGCTGCACTCCAGCCATTAGCTGGATTGCTCCATGGCTTCATTCATGAGTTTAAATCCTTGTTTGATAGACATACTGTTGCCTTTCAGCCTGTTCCTCCTCCTGAGGTTCCTACTACTCCTATTCATCTTTCTCCTTCCCCAAGGGATGTGTGGGCCCCCTCTGTGGATGTTCTGGAAGTTCAGAACCCCACTAGGCCGCAGAGCTTGCATTCTGAGGGGTCCAATGCATACCTGTTGGCGAAGTCGCAGAATCTGCCTGAAACTTCTTTGCGGGAGGCGATCGCTTGTGAAGTCTCCCCTTTGGGGTTTCATTTGTCTGAGTCCGTCAAAGAGAGGATCTGGCAGGGCAACTTTGTCGACCTATTGTCTCTACTGCCCTCTGCCAGAGACTTTATGGCTAAGTCAGACAAAAAGGATGAGGATGAGAGGAAACGCCCTATCTCCAGATCAATTAACAATTGGCTTCAGGGATTCTTTATTTTTGCTTCTGTGCTGTGTGAGAAATTCCCTGAGAGAAGCATCGGGCTCTTTAGACATGCAGATATGATTCTGGAGGCTTATAAGAACTTCGGGGGATCCGCTTGGTTCCAATATGACGTGGCCTTCCGCCAGAAACTGGCGGTTCAGCCAGCGTTAAAATGGGGAGTGAAGGATGTCGGCCTTTGGTTGGATCTTTTTCTTCCTCAAAGGTCGATATTCTCCAAACAGCCCTTTACCAATCAGCAGACCCAACAGTCATCCGCCACAGGCCTCCAACTGCGCAAAGGCGTCTGTTTCAACTACAACGAATCCGTGTGTAGGTGGCCTGGATCGTGCAAGTATAGGCACGAATGCGCCTTTTGCTCTGGGTTTCACCCCATTGCAAAATGCTTCAAGAGGCATGGGAACTTGCCTACGGGTTCTGTGCCAAAAAGCGGTAACCCCAGTGAAGCTCACCGCCATGCTCCCGTGGCTCCAGCGTTATCCAGACAGGGGGAAGGCCACCCTCCTAATTGAGGGTTTTCGGGATGGCTTCCCCTTGCCTAGATTTGGTGGCCAGGGTTGCACATTGGTCGATAATTTGAAATCGGTTTCTGGCCTTGAATCGGTTGTGGCGGAAAAGGTAAGTAAGGAGTTGGAATTGGGAAGGTTTGCAGGCCCTTTTGATTTTCCACCTTTTTGGGACTTTAGGATCTCTCCTTTGGGCATTGTCCAAAAGAGGGAGCCTAATACTTACAGACTCATCCATCATTTGTCATTCCCTTTTGGGGAGTCACTGAATGACGAGATAAGTCACGATTTGGCCACCGTACAGTATTCGTCGTTCGATGATGCTTTGGGTAAGTTGCGGAAGCTCGGTAGGGGAGCCCTGATGGCCAAGACGGACATTAAATCTGCTTTCCGTTTGTTGCCAGTGCATCCGGACGCCTTCAATTCCCTCGGATTTGTATTCGCAGGTAAGTTTTACTTTGACAGATGCCTCCCTATGGGCTGCTCTCTGTCGTGTTTTTATTTTGAGTGTTTTGCCACTTTTTTAGAATGGGTCATCTCCGATTTTTGTGCCTCTCATGACATTGTCCATTATTTGGACGACTTCTTATTCCTAGGAACGGCCAATTCGCCGAACTGTTTGCGCCTTTTGGAAAGTTTTCTCACGATGTGCAAAGAGTTTGGTATCCCTTTAGCTCAGGAAAAGACGGTTTTTCCGTCAACTTGCGTCCAATTCTTAGGCATCACGATTGACTCTGCAGCAATGGAGTTCAGGCTTCCCTTGGAGAAGATTGTCAAGCTCAAGGTATGTCTTCTGAACTTGATTCGTAAACGTAAGGTTACCTTGCGGGAGATGCAGTCGCTGCTGGGTTTGCTGGCATTTGCTTCCAGGGTCATACCTCTGGGAAAGTTATTTTCCAGGAAACTGTATGCAGCGATTTCAGGCCTGAAATCTCCCTCTTCCCATGTCCGTTTGAATTCCGAAATCAGGGAGGATATGTTGGTGTGGTACCAATTCTTACTTGATTTCAATGGGAAAAGTATTTGGCAGGAGGAATTCATCCTGGACAAGGATTTCTGTCTTTTCACGGATTCGGCTGGTTCAGTCGGCTTCGCAGCTATCTGGCGCACACATTGGTGTGCTGATCGTTGGTGCCAGCGTTGGGTGGAGTTGGGCTACACGCGCAATAGCGTGTTGCTGGAACTGTTTCCCGTTGTTCTGGCACTGGAGATCTGGGGGGACTGCTTCCGGAACAAGCGTTTAATGGTTAGAACGGATAACAAAGGGGTGCTTTTTGCGATCAATTGTCTGTCGTCAAAGTCCCCCCCTGTTATCGCTTTGCTGAGATACTTGGTTTCTAAGTGTTTGTCACTGAACATTTGGATAAAGGCGTCTTTCGTCCCTGGCAGAGATAATGTATTGGCCGATGCTTTGTCTCGCTTGCAGATGGAGCGCTTTTTCGCGTTGTTCCCGGAGGCAGACGAGTCGAGCTGGCCGTATCCGGCCCATCTGTGGACCATTGCTTAGACTTAGTCGCGAGGAATATCGTTAATTCTTTAGCTCCATCGACCATGGCAGGATACCAATCGGCATGGTCGCTTTGGTTAGCACACTTACGATTTTTGAGCGAACCTGCAGATAATTTTTCCGAAACTTTGGTATTGTCTTTTTTGAATTATTTATTTCAAAGGAGGTATGCTTGGACGCACGTTAACAAGATTCTGGCGGGTGTGTCTTTTTTCGTCAAATTAAAGAATTTTCCCTCCTGCCTGTCTTTTTTCGCGGTACGCCAAGCCTTGAAAGGCTACCGGAAATCCACCTTTCGCACTGATTCAAGGAAACCAATTACGATTTCTATTTTGACCAGGTTATGTGCTGTTACAATTTCTGTTTGTTTTTCGGCTTATGAGTCCGTTCTTTTTAAAGCAGCCTTTTCGCTAATGTTTTTTGCGGCGTTGCGCATTTCTGAGTTAGTTCCCTCGAGTAGATCGTCGACATCAGGTTTACTTTTTTCGGGCGTCGTTTTATCGGCTGAGAGCTGCAGTGTGCTGATTCGTTTTTCTAAAACAGATCAGTTGGGCGCAGGGAAGCGTCTTCGTTTATACAGGTTCCGGAGCTCGGCGGTTTGTCCAGTTCGCCTGTTGAACGATTTCTTGTCCATTCGCTCAGCTGGCTCCGATTTTTTGTTTATTCACACTGATGGTAGGCCATTGACTGGCTATCAGTTTACTGCTGTGTTTAAAAAATGCCTGTCTAGCTTGGGCCTTGCTGATGAAAAATTTACGTCTCATTCATTTCGGATCGGCGCTGCTACCGAAGCGGCGAGGTTGGGATTGAATGACCAGGTGCTCAAAAGGATTGGTAGGTGGAAGTGAGGGGCTTTTCAGTCCTATATTCGTCCTCACTTTGTTTGTTGATGTTTTTAGGACGAAAACTGGACACTTGGATCATCGGGCATTCCTTCGTGCACTGGGCTCGTGCACGCGCCAGGAGAAGACCTTATGGCGAACATGTTGGCCTGAATCCTGCTCATTTTAGTGTCCAGTGGTTTAGCAAAAGAGGGATGCTCTGGTCCGAGTTCAGACCGGAGGTATTTAGGTTATTGCAGTTTCTTCCCCCCCCTGATGTACTAGTTGTTCATCTCGGGGGGAACGATGTGGGCAGGGCGAAAACGCTCGATCTCATTTTTGCGATTCGGGACGATTTGCAGCTGTTGAAGTTATCCTATCCGAATATGATAGTGGTTTTTTCGGAAATAATTCCCAGGCTTGCCTGGTTCAAGCACTGTTTTTTAAAGCCGTTGGAAAGAATCCGTAAACGAGTTAACAGGGCTCTGGCGAAGCTCTTGCGATCGGTGGGTGTTCTCTCTTTTAGGCATAGAGAATTAGAAGGTGGTACCTGCGGTTTGTACCGTTTTGATGACACCCATTTGTCCGACATTGGTCTGGACATTTTCAATGTTAATCTGGGGACCTGTGTGGAAGAGGCCGCGCGTTGGGGATGTGCCAGGCGGGCGTGAGCCGCCTGCCTTTTGGATGATTTATTTCAATATTGAATTCTGATATGACAACCTGGGTCGTGCTGACCGGGTTGTTTTTGTGTTTTTTTACGATGTTATTAAAGTTTAAAGAGTTTTCTGATTTTATGATTGTTTA
Organism: Pelophylax lessonae; assembly: GCF_965119305.1. Taxonomy (NCBI): domain Eukaryota; kingdom Metazoa; phylum Chordata; class Amphibia; order Anura; family Ranidae; genus Pelophylax; species Pelophylax lessonae. The sequence goes on along the minus strand of NC_138779.1, from coordinate 107,397,429 downwards.
AATAATAAACGGCCGCGGCCTCTTTCATTCCAAAATTATACAAATGGGTGGTCTCTTTTCTTTATAGTTAATAAGGTGAAAGCGGAACAGTCCTGCCTACTGCCCCATAAAAATAAAATGGGCTCAATAGCCCATTTTGTTTATGGGGCTGTGGCAGGCGTAGTGTTAAAACAGTCATGGCTCCTAGCTTGAGCTTGTTGTCAGGCAGTTTCAATAATAAAGATGAATTTGAAATGATTGGCTGTTATCATAACATTATAGGTCACTGTATCTGGGGAGAATAACTTCTTTACTTGCCTAAACTGGTTTTTCCCGCCGGGAGGCCAGGATTTCGATTGGCCGTGGGTCTCCAGCCAGGTCATTTAAGGAGTCTCCTCAGGAACAGATCTTCACACATCACCTACAGAAGAAGAAAAGAAGACTTCTCAACTCCCCCCCCCCCCTCCCATGTTTTCGTCGCGGTCAGTTTGTTATTTTAGGGTCCCCTTCTTTTGAAGGGGGACGTTTATGTTTATAAAGTTTGGATGATTTATTTCAATATTGAATTCTGATATGACAACCTGGGTCGTGCTGACCGGGTTGTTTTTGTGGTTTTTTACGATGTTATTAAAGTTTAAAGAGTTTTCTGATTTTATGATTGTTTAAATAATAAACGGCCGCGGCCTCTTTCATTCCAAAATTATACAAATGGGTGGTCTCTTTTCTTTATAGTTAATAAGGTGAAAGCGGAACAGTCCTGCCTACTGCCCCATATTAAAACTGAACTCCAGGCAAGCAGCTTAAAGAGGAGCTGCAGGCATTCCCCCCAAAAAATTATATTAAAATAAAATTAATTTTAAAGTCAGCAGCTACAAATACTGTAGCTGCTCACTTTTAATATTGGGGCACTTACCTGTCCAGGGATCCAGTGGTGTCCTCACCCGAGCTAATTTCTCTTTCGTTCATTAATGGACACAGCTCCTGATCTTCTTAATCATTGGGTTATGCTGTCTCTTACAGGAGTAAAAAACTAGACAAAAAAAATTGTCTATTGACTTTGCCTATGAGCAGTCCCAGGAGGTATACTCCCTCTCTCTGCTATAGGTACTTTTTTTTGCCTAGTCAGGAGTAAGGACCTAGTTCCTTGCTGGGATCTTTGGTCCTGGCAAATTTCTTTCCTTTAGATAGATTTTTCTATTTTTTCCTCTTTTTTCCCTGCAAGATCTACATTCAACTGCCGGACTGGGTGATGGGCTGGATAATCTAGATGCAGTGGTCACCCCAGTCTGGCCAACGAGCGTGTGCAGACCTCAGCTCCGCAATAGATCGGCTGCGACATAGCCTCACTGGGCAGGGGCTGGCCTACGAGTTAAATGCCTCATGAGGTCGCAAACGACCGGGTCTCGACCTACATCACAGTGTTCCTCCTGGTCGACAGCCCCCCAATTTGAAGGAGAGGAGGTTCTGTCTGAAGCTGTGCATGCCTAGTTCCTGATATGGTGAGTAGCTGTCCTCTCCTCTTATTTCCTGGAAGGTTTTGGGGTGGACGTGGGCCCTTCCAGGGGACAGTCGGACCCTTGGGTACCCTCCCTTCCCTTTAGGCACCCTCCCCCTCTCCAGGTCTCTGTGGGTCATCTAGCCCCCCCATCTGCTCCCCCCACCCCCCTCCCCTATGTTTGGGGAAGTGTGGTGGTCTGTCCTACCTCCTGAGGCTGGGACAGGGTGATGTGCTGGTGATTGGACCGGGGGGGGGGGTGCCACCAATCAAAAAAACAAAGAGATTTCCAGTCACCAATGCCACCAATGACTGGGCGATCACCTGCAGGGGGGAGCTGTACCTGGTGGGGGCTCCTAGCATGGCCCCCCTTCTTTTCTGTGCCTTGCCTTAGGCCTAGGGATCGCTCCTTGGTCCCTGAGAGCCTTGTGGTCCCATGCGGGGCCATCATTTTGTTGTTGCCTGTATTTTGCAATACGTGGCGGCTATATTTGTGTAGTCCAGCAGCCATTTTGCATTAGTCTGGCATTGAAAATAGCGGCAGCCATGACAGTGGAGCCTTTCTGGGCAGCAATTTTGGCTGTGGGAGCCTCTCCTTGTCCCCTGGTGTTGACTCCTGGTCTCTTCTTTCACTGGACGCTGCACGTGAAGTGCAGTTTACCCTGGTGCTGCCTGTTCCTGTTTTGTGGGGTGGTGAGTCTGGTGGGGTCTTTTCTCTCTCTACTGCAGGACCAAGTGGTGCTCTGTTGCTGGTGACCGGGTGGTGCGGCCAGTGGGGGTGTCCCTTAGCAGTGTTTTGCACTTTTTGTGGGGGGTCCCCCTGTTTGCTCCTGGAGTCCTTGGAGCACGTTTCCCCACTTGACACCCTCTCAGAGGCTGTGGGCCCTCCAGTTCCCAACAATCCATTGATGCTCTGACGGCAGTCCTGGAGTCCTTTGTGTCCTGGGTGGTGGTGGCTTTTGGGCAAAAAGCGCCCCCCGCCTTCCCCTGCCTCATCTGTATCCTTAGATCCCGAACCTAAAACGGCCACTGCGGACGTGGATCACCCTGCGGGGTCTGCGACCACACATCCTGACTTCTCTGATAGTGAGGATGAGCCATGCACGAAAAGGTGCTGGTGGACAAACTGATTGTGTCTGTGCGTGAAACTTTAAAAATAAAGGATGCAGCTGAAGCTGCAGCGGAGGCACCGGTTCCTTTTGGCACTCACAAACCGTCTAGAGCGGCGACGGTGTTCCCCTTCCCCTCCTATTTTGACAGGATTGTTGCAAAAGCGTGGGGACATCCGAAACATCCCCCTGGAGTCCCTAAGCGATTTGCAATGTGGTACCCCTTCGAAGAGTCCCTTCTTAAAAAGTTGACTGTTCCACCGGTTTTCAGGTTGAACAAGGCAACCGTGATTCCAGTTGAAGAATATCTGACCTTTAAGGATCCGGCTGACAGGAAGGCAGAAACCGTGGCCCGCAATATGTTCATGGTTGCTGGTTCCGCATTTGGGCTGTTTTTCACCATTTCCCTGGTGTCGCAAACTCTGACCGAGTAGACGCCGTGACCTGGAGGGAGAGCAGCTCCCCCTTGCCTTTGCTGAGCTGGCAGACCAGTTGGTTCAGGGGCTGCTGTGATGCCTCTTTGGATGTCTGGTATTCTGCTGGCTTAGGTGGTTTTAAAGCTACAAACCTTTTCGGCTCCAAGTCTCACTCTGCCTTAGCAGCTGACGGGCCATGCTGGGGTTTGAATTTTGGACAAACACAGGTTACCAATGCCTGACCTAACCTCAGCAAATCAGTCTGCCAATCATTTGCAACCTGTTTGCTGTATTTTTTACTACCAGTATAACACGTCTGCCTGAAATCTGCTAATAAATTTTACATGAATGCAAGTAGGACAGCCCTGCGGCTTCCTAAACAGCCTGAGGCTAATGAGAGTTGTAGGAGGGCTGATTTGTTTTACTTGATAAGTTTCCAAGTCCTTTCCTGTTTCCATGGGATATTCAGGACAACGTGCCCCTAAGAAATTCGAAACAAAAAGGTCAAAAAGAAACACAAAGGACCTTCTTACAAGAGCTGACAGCAGCTTACAGAGCCCTAGGCTCTCACTTTTGGGATTGTAATAAGTCGTCACTTCGAAATAAACTTGATGCTCTGCTCCTTTTCATGTGCACAGGTTACTATAATCACACCATATTTATGTCTTCCTGCTAAGAAATGTTAAAGAATCCTTACAAGTGTCCATAAAATAGTTCTTCTGTATCAAAGATTGACAAATTCAGATGACTAGAAAGGTTATTAAAGATCCCCATTTACAATGTTGTTGTTTTAGTTGATAGAAAGCAGTTAGGAGTGCCAGGGTGCTGATACAGTTAGCTCTGCTGGAAATAAATAATGCACCAAGGACATGTTGGCAGAAACGGAATAAATTTAGCACCACTCTGAACACATAGACGGACAGTAAGATTTGTGTTCTGACAGGTACAATACAGAATTCCTGTGTTAGGGATTTTTTTTGGAGTAGAAAGTTTTTGGCTTGATTTATAAAAAGTAACAAAATGTTTTGAGTGGTTGTTTGTTAATATAATAAAGCCCAAATTATGGATGTAGTGAAAACTGCCCATACACGTTTAGTTTTCTCTCTTTAGCCAGTGGGCGAGAAAAAAGCACTCCAAACTGCATAGATGGACGAATGTCCTGCTGTCGGCTACTGCAGGAGCCAGCAGTCAAAATACCCAAAAAGTGACTGCTGAGCAACTTCGATCTTTCACTCAATGGTGTTGGCAGGGCCCCCCCATGGTTAGAATTTCAGCAGATTCACTGGATTCATCCAAAATTTTAACAGTGTATGGCCAGCTTAGGGTACATTGGTAAATGTATCTTTTGCTTGCAAATCATAGGGGCAGTTTTCGTTTAAAGGTTAACTCCACCTTTTGCAACTTTGGTACACCCGTATTTAGAGTTTAACATGTAACCCCCCCCACCTCCCCCCAAACACACACACCCCCTGTGATAGCGTGCAGAGGCTTCCTTTCCCCTGCAGCAGCTATCACTTTAGAAATAACAATGGCTGTGTGGTGCTCCACCCACACAGCTGCATTATTCATTCACAGAGATCTGACAATGAATGAACTACAAGTCCCATCCACCACCACTTTTTAACTGAAAGCCCATACATCTGTGTGGGAAGGGAGCTGGCAGAAGAGTCTGCAGGAGTCTGCGACCGCACCCACTATCCACTAATCCGGGGTGCAATGGTTTGCAGGCTCCAGTGAAAAATAATAATAAATACATGTCTTTTTCTTTACAAATATAGGCATTTGTTATTTTTTAATGTTTTTTTATTATATAAGATGAACTTAGCCTTTAAGGCTAATGAAAGATTTAAAGTTGAAGCCCAAGCAGATGTTAAAAGCACATTAATGTACCTATGATTTCAATGAAAAAAATAATAAAGATATTTTTAATGCAACTAGCATAAAATACTTGAATCAGACTTAGTATCATACTCTTGTATAAGAGAGAGGGCAGCGCTAGAGTTGGCAGGTGCCTACAGAAGAATTAAAGCGGAGTTCCACCCAAAAGTGGAAGTTCTCCTGTCCCCCTTACTCCCTGCAATCTTCTGGGACACATCACAGATCCAAGAATATTGCCATTCAGGACATACAGCGCAACTCATGAAGCCTGCACCCGGCTGGGAAGCCATAAGCTGCCACAGCCGGATGCCCACACCAGTGATGCCGGTGCTACCAAGAGTAGAGGGAGAGGAGCAAGGTTTCAGGCAGCAACATTGCTGGATCATGGGACAGGTGAGTGTGTGTATATTAAAAGTCAGCAGCTACACTTTTTGTAGCTGCTCACTTTTAATAAACACAGAAATGTCTGGAACTCCGCTTTAATGTTTTTTTTTCTATGCTGACTCATGTTCTGCAGTTACATGGGTCAAATATACTCTCTTTCCTGTGAAACTGTTACAATGTAGAGGTGTAGTTATCCTGAGGGACTGATTGGCTAGATTTTCCTGCCAATCTTCCAGAAGATGCCCCCAGTTGGGGGGAGGGGGGCACTAGGGGTTCCCTGAGGGACTGGGAACCTGAGGGCTCTTAACTACAAATCTCGGACATACTGCCTACGGACTGATACTGCCATTAAAGTTCATGTGTTTGTAAAGTCAGGTGTCCCAATACTTTTGGTATTATAGTGTATGCCAGCAAGGAACACACTGACAAGAGAGAAAAGGAGTGATAAACCCAACATTCTGCCCCTGCCCCTTCCCTGTCTAATCACAGCCTGGGGGCAGGGAGGTGACTTAGCCGTGCTGCTTAAATGCAGCAGAATAAGATCAGGTCACCAATTCTACCACGTATACAGTACAGAATACAGTATGTTGTCATACTAATATGGAAACTGAAAAACGTCTGTTTGATGTTCTGTGCACTCTCTCTGCTCTAAAGCGTAACAGTTTCTATGTTCGGCTTGAGACGTTTTCACTTTGATTTGTTGCCAACCAGAGTTTACGTTGCCCGGTAACTGCCCATACTGTTTAGAGTTTAGAATGGTGATATCTGGTCTGGTTCTTCCTCAATCTGACGAGCTGAATCAACATTTGGCCAAGTATCAGGTTGTACTTAGTTACCACAAGGTGAAAGCAAGATTTTCTGAAGGCTGGGAGCGCTAGCTATCACACACAAGACTTCCAATTTCTAAAGAATCTTTATTCCTCAGGATTCCTTAAAAAGAAAGGAGGATGTTAACAGTGTTCTTCCTGGCTAAGCCATGGGTTACCAGGATGGAAAGTCCCAGAGGCTTTCAGGACAGGAAGGTGTCATAGGGTTCTTGACTGCTGAGAAGCATAGGCTCATTTATGACCAACTAATAAACCAATACCTTTCCCCCCAAAAAGACACGGAAGCTGATTAATTTGGAAATAGGGCAAGCTTTATTGAACTTTGCAAAAGTAAACATTTTCCAAATGTACCAAATAACAATGTCATTCACGGTTATACTGGGAGCACCCATAAACATAAACTCATATGGTCTAAGAGGCCTGCCCTCACCATCAGTGCCAGACAGGCATTAGACTGACCCAAGAATTTACCAAACAACAATGCCAGTCACAGTTCTATCGTGAGCACCCATAAAACATAAACTCACAAAGAGGCCTGTCCTTACCATCAGTGTCAGACAGACATTAGACTGATCCCAGAATTTAACTTGAGGGCATAGCCCATAAACTAACATCAATTGCTGGCAAGGTCAAAACCGCCAATAATAGTTGAGGCTCCACCCAGTCACCTCAGGTCTTTGTAGCCAATCCTAAGGGAGCTACTTAACTTCTCTTTTGGGTTCACAACCACAGTGATCCCATGATTCCAGCAGTCAAGGCTCCCTTTCCCTAAAGGAGGTTAAAGGGGCCTTCAGTCACACAATGCCCTTAAAAATGCTGTATGTGGTGTTTAGAAATTCACATGTTTTAATGTGCTTTTGATTCATTTTTGGTGTGAATTCTGGTTTCCTGGCTCTCAGCCTGCACCTGTGAAACAGGGACATGTGACTAAAAAAAATGCACCCAAAATTGCAGATGTGGTGTACTTTTAATGAGCTTTTGATCCACTTTTGATGTGTTCCATTTGACTTACAATGGAAGATGCCTTGTTGCTGTGCTTTTGAAAAACTGCACCAAAGATGCAGCATGCAGGACTTTTTAAAATGCAGCCCCCCCCCCCAAGCACAGTTATTTAAACAGTTACATAGGATTTAAAGAGGAATAGCTTTAATGCACTTTTGTCGTCCTGGCAAAGCACGGCAAAAGTGTGAAAGTTGCCTTACTGCCTTTTATTTTCAGGGAGACATCTACCTGTTTGAAGGCAAAGCTACAGGGGGATTTTAAAGGTTTGCTACCAAGAGCTTTAACCAGTTGCTGGCTATCACCTCGGGATAGAGCCACACGAGACATTTTTAGTTGCTCAGTCCTGCTAATAAGATTGCTAGTGATTAAAGTGGTTGTAAAGGCAGAAGGTTTTTTACCTAAATGCATTCTCTGCATTGGGGTAAAAAAAAAAAAACATTCTGTGTGCAGCCCCCCCACCCCCCATGCTTACCTGAGTCCGATCTTGATCAAGCGCTGTGGCCGAGAGCAGCAGCCCTCTCTGCTCTCTCCCTTTTTACAGGACAGAGAGGCAACAGCAGGAGTGACTGGCTCCTGCTACTGTCAATCACAGCCTGTGAGAAGAGAGCAGGGGGTGTGGTTGAACTGCGTTGTGTGCGTCAATGGACACATAGAGCATGGCTCGGGATTGAGTCAAACGAATACCTTTATAGGAAGTGCCTTGCTATGGGAGCACTCGAAAGGGGGGAGAAGCCCCAAAGAGGAGAATCGAGGCTGCTCTACGCAAAAGATTGCACAGAGCAGGTAAGTATAACATGTTTATTTAAAAAAAAAAAATTAAAGTTTACAATCACTTTAATTGCTAAGAGTAGCGATTGATCACTAAACATATAGAACAAGTGTCTCTCTATGGAGTAAAAAACACAGGTAACATGTAGCAGCAACTTGCAGTGATCAATGACCGGTGACTAGAGCATTGCATCATCATGTTGGACTGATTACTCCAACATACAGTTTGTGTAGTTTATTCCATAGAAAACCATTTGTTTGGTGTGTTCAGCAGTCAGTTAACACTCCTAGTAATTAGTCATAGCAATTTTAATATCAGAATAGTTACTACTAGCAAGTAGCCAAATTCCTCAGTAGCTTAGAGTGATTGTAAACCCTCCTTTTAAAAAAAATGGTTTTGCACAGAGCAGCCCCTATCCTCCTCTTCTTGGGTCCCCAGCCGGTGCTCCTGCCCCCCCCCCCAATGGATGCCAACCATTGCAAGCTGCTGGCTATGTGGGGACTCATACGCATTAAGCCCCACCCCCTCTCCCTCCTTACTGCCTGTGATTGACAGCAGCAGGAGGCAATGGCTCTGGCTGCTGTGTATGAGCCCATGAGGGTGAGGGTGATGAGCAGAAAGAGAGAGGCTGCTTTTGGGAACAGTTCTGGATCGATATCATGCTCAGGTAAGTATAAGGGGGGCTGGAAGGGGGGGTAGTGGGTGGAATGCACTCAGAAGTGATTAATGCAGAGAATGCATTAAGGTAAAAAAAAAAAAAAACCTGCAGCCTTTGAACTACTTTAAGATTAAAATTGTCTGTATGGCTTAGGGTGGCCATACATGGTTTGAAATGTGGCTGGTTCAGCAAGGACTGGACACATTTCGATACATGTATGGGCAGGCTGGTTGTACAGAAGTGGATTTACCAATCTACTTCTGCACAACCAGCTTGTCGTTTTTTCCTGAAATAAGTGCTGCCAGCAAGAGTCGGCAGCACTCATCTGTGTACTCTAATGGCATTGGAAGTCTCTTTGCTGTGAGATTACAATAGCACAGCGGGAGTGATTCCCCCATGCACCGGTGGTTGAATAACAAAAAAATTATTAATGTATTGCCAGCTTTGGCCTTATAGTCTGTGTTAAGCTGGCTATACACTGTTAGCACACAAACGAGGGGATAGAGGAATCGCCCATGACGGAACACTGCAATCTGCAAGCAGGACACGTTGCTGCCCGAATACACTGATCAGTCACACATTGATTGCATTTCGGCCAGTCCCTCCTGAACCAGACAAATTTTGAATAGTGTATGACCAGCTTTAGCCTGGGTGTACGTGTGAGATTTAAAAAAGTTGTTAGCAATTTAAATAAGCCCTTTCCTTTACCTGGCAGTCAAAATCAATATATTGTATAACAAAGCAAATGTCAATAAGGCATTGGGGCAGCACAATGGCTTAGTGGTGAGCACTTAAAAGAGAAGTACAGCTTTGGTTTTTTTTGAGAATTATTCTTACCTAGGTGGATGCAGCATCGATCCGATGCAGCATCTGTCCCCCGGAGGCCTCTACACTGAGAACCGAGCGAACAATCACCGCTGATCGCTCGGTTCTGACAGCTCCCCAAGGCTCTCTGCTCTTCCTCCTCCTTGCTCATTGGAGCGCTGAGCTGTGGAGGGGCAGGGAGCGGCCGGCTCAGGCTCTCAGCAGCTTGCTGGGAGGCTGAGCCTGATGTCAGTCCAGGCACCTGGTGGATCCTGACTTCCATTGTCGTGATGATGCGGTGCCTGGACTGACATCTATGACGTCAGCAGAAAGTGGACTTCAGACCGCTCTCTTTTGAAAACGGGTCACAGGAGTGCAGAAGAAACTGCACTCCTGTGATCCATAGGAGATGTACAGCCAAACGAGCTTTGGCTGTACATCTCCTTTAAGCTTTGCAGCACAGGGTTCCTTGGTTGAATCTCGGCTAGGACACTGCGCATAGAGTTTGCATGTTCTCCCTGTATTTGCATGGGTTTCCTGGTGTCCTACTTCTTAGAAATCTTGCAAACATAATTTTATGGTAAAGGCCCTTAAGCGTACTAGACACAATGGCCACAGAGCTGGCCCATAGAATCACAGAGAGCTGAAAATTACTGAATAGATATCACAACAAGGAATTAAATCTTTAGGTAGCAGGTACTATAACAATATTCACAGATATAGCCCAAGCTAGGTTTTCTGCTATAAGTCAGGAAATCGACAAGTCGCTTTTATGCAATATTGATTTCAAATATGGCCACTGGCAACAAGAGCCAGCCATACATGGTCTCATACTACCAAACTGTCAGTTGTAGCTGACCTCCAAAGGCTGGGAAACACATGAGCTTCTAACCCCCCTGTAGGAGGCTTCACATCTTCCTTTTCTTAATTTGCATTTTCAATTGTATTTGAGACAGTTATCAATAAGGGGCTACACCTCCTGCTACAGGAAATTAAAATTTCATACATCACCCCAGAGATTACCAGTCCATCAATCTGAGAATTGTGAAATGGGTGAGGTGCTTGGTTTATTGCTTGTTTATACATTTATTGATAAGATAAAACTCTGACATCATATATTTCACCTAAGGACTTTTGTTAATTTCGTCCACAAAAATATTTTTGTCATAGTTTTCATCAGCTGCATGTTTTCACTGACGAAAACTAAACGAAAATAAAATTAGAATTAAGTCAATTGATGAAAATCAATTCCAATTTTCATTTAGTCTACTAAAATCGAATGGGTTTAGTTAAATTGTAGTGCATTATTTAAGTATTTCTCTAGAATTATTTAAATCCATTTATATATACTGCTGGAGTAAACATCCAATAACATATTATTTATCATATTAAGATTTGAACATGCACTACAGACACAGATTTAGTCATTGTGATATACGTCATAAATAAAACCAAGCTTCACAAACAAACAAAAATGTTTTTTTTTTTACAAACTGAAGTGCAACTTTAAAAACGCCCCCAAAAAACTGTAAACTCCATTGGCTGTAATGCAAGGCTGCAAGTGGGGATTTGAAAGTAAATTGGAGTAAGGGAGTGCACAGGGCAGGGTGCATTATACTTTGGGGATGGGGAGGTGACCTGCAAGTGGGGATGGGGAAGAAAATGGGAGTAAAGGAGTGCGCAGGGTGCATTATACTTTGGGGACGGAGAGGTGACCTGAGAGGGGATGAGGAAGTAAATGAGAATGAGGGAGTGCAAAGGGCAGGGTGCATTATACTTTGGGGATGGGGAGGTGACCTGCAAGTGGGGATAGGGAAGTAAATGGGAATGAGGGAGTGCACAGGGCAGGGTGCCTTATACTTTGGGGATGGAGAGGTGACCTGCAAGTGGGGACGAGGAAATAAATGGGAGTAAGGGAGTTCACAGGGCAGGGTGCATTATACTTTGGGGATGGGGAGGTGACCTGCTTGTGGAGATGGGGAAGTAAATAGGAGTAAGGGAGGGAAGTAAATGGGAGTAAGGGAGTTCACAGAGCAGGGTGCATTATACTTTTGGGGATTAGGAGGTGACCTGCAAGTGGGGAAGGGGAAGTAAATGGGAGTAAGGGAGTGCACAGGGCAGGGTGCATTATACTTTGGGGATGGGGAGGTGACCTGCATGTGGGGATGGAGAAGTAAATGGGAGTGAGGGAGTGCATAAGGCAGGGTGCATTATACTCTGGGGATGGGGAGGTGACCTGCAAGTGGGGATGGGGAAGTAAATGGGAGTAAGGGAGTGCACAGGGCAGGGTGCATTATACTCTGGGGATGGGGAGGTGACCTGCAAGTGGGGATGGGGAAGTAAATGGGAGTAGGGGAGTTCACAGAGCAGGGTGCATTATACTCTGGGGATGGGGAGGTAAACTGCAAGTGGGGATGGGGAAGTAAATGGGAGTGAGGGAGTGCATAAGGCAGGGTGCATTATACTTTGGGGACGGGGAGGTGACCTGCATGTGGGGATGGGGAAGTAATTGGGAGTAAGGGAGTTCACAGGGCAGGGTGCATTATACTCTGGGGATGGAGAGGTGACCTGCAACTGGGGATGGGGAAGTAAATGGGAGTAAGGGAGTTCACAGGGCAGGGTGCATTATACTTTGGGGATGGAGAGGTGACCTGCAAGTGGGGATGGGGAAGTAAATGGAAGTAAGGAAGTGCACAGGGCAGGCTGCAATATACTTTGTGGATGGAGAGGTGACCTGCAAGTTGCGATGGGGAAGCAAATGGGAGTAGGGGAGTGCACAGGGCAGGCTGCATTATACTTTAGGGATCGGGAGGTGACCTGCAAGTGGGGATAGGGAAGTAAATGGGAATCAGGGAGTGCACAGGGCAGGGTGCCTTATACTTTGGGGATGGAGAGGTGACCTGCAAGTGGGGATGGGGAAGTAAACGGGAGTAAGGGAGTTCACAGGGCAGGGTGCATTATACTTTGGGGATGGGGAGGTGACCTGCAAGTGGGGATGAGGAAGTAAACGGGAGTAAGGGAGTTCACAGGGCAGGGTGCATTATACTTTGGGGAAGGGGAGGTGACCTGTTTGTGGAGATGGGGAAGTAAATAGGAGTAGGGGAGGGAAGTAAATGGGAGTAAGGGAGTTCACAGAGCAGGGTGCATTATATTTTTGGGGATTAGGAGGTGACCTGCAAGTGGGGATGGGGAAGTAAATTGGAGTAAAAGGAGTGCACAGGGCAGGGTGCATTATACTTTGGGAATGGGGAGGTGACCTGCATGTGGGGATGGGGAAGTAAATGGGAGTGAGGGAGTGCACAGGGCAGCGTGCATTATACTCTAAGGATGGGGAGGTGACCTGCAAGTGGGGATAGGGAAGTAAATGGGAGTAAGGGAGTGCACAGGGCAGGGTGCATTATACTCTGGGGATAGGGAGGTGACCTGCAAGTAGGGATGGGGAAGTAAATGGGAGTAGGGAGTTCACAGGGCAGGGTGCATTATACTCTGGGGTGGGGTGGTAAACTGCAAGTGGGGATTGGGAAGTAAATGGGAGTGAGGGAGTGCATAAGGCAGGGTGCATTATACTTTGGGGACGGGGAGGTGACCTGCATGTGGGGATGGGGAAGTAATTGGGAGTAAGGGAGTTCACAGGGCAGGGTGCATTATACTCTGGGGATGGAGAGGTGACCTGCAAGTGGGGATGGGGAAGTAAATGGGAGTATGGGAGTTCACAGGGCAGGGTGCATTATACTTTGGGGATGGGGAGGTGACCTGCAAGTAGGGATGGGGAAGTAAATGGAAGTAAGGGAGTGCACAGGGCAGGCTGCATTATACTTTGTGGATGGAAAGGTGACCTGCAAGTGGGGATGGGGAAGTAAATGGGAATGAGGGAGTGCACAGGGCAGGGTGCCTTATACTTTGGGGATGGAGAGGTGACCTGCAAGTGGGGATGAGGAAGTAAACGGGAGTAAGGGAGTTCACAGGGCAGGGAGCATTATACTTTGGGGATGGGGAGGTGAACTGCTTGTGGAGATGGGGAAGTAAACCGGAGTAAGGGAGGGAAGTAAATGGGAGTAAGGGAGTTCACAGAGCAGGGTGCATTTTACTTTTGGGGATTAGGAGGTGACCTGCAAGTGGAGATGGGGAAGTAAATGGGAGTAAAGGAGTGCACAGGGCAGGGTGCATTATACTTTGGGGATGGGGAGATGACCTGCATGTGGGGATGGGGAAGTAAATGGGAGTGAGGGAGTGCACATGGCAGGTTGCATTATACTCTGGGGATGGGGAGGTGACCTGCAAGTGGGGATGGGGAAGTAAATGGGAGTAAGGGAGTGCACAGGTCAGGGTGCATTATACTCTGGGGATGGGGAGGTGACCTGCAAGTAGGGATGGGGAAGTAAATGGGAGTAGGGGAGTTCACAGGGCAGGGTGCATTATACTCTGGGGTAGGGAGGTAAACTGCAAGTGGGGATGGGGAAGTAAATGGGAGTGAGGGAGTGCATAAGGCAGGGTGCATTATACTTTGGGGACAGGGAGGTGACCTGCATGTGGGGATGGGGAAGTAATTGGGAGTAAGGGAGTTCACAGGGAAGGGTGCATTATACTCTGGGGTTGGAGAGGTGACCTGCAAGTGGGGATGGGGAAGTAAATGGGAGTAAGGGAGTTCACAGGGCAGAGTGCATTATACATTGGGGATGGAGAGGTGACCTGCAAGTGGGGATGGGGAAGTAAATGGAAGTAAGGCAGTGCATAGGGCAGGCTGCATTATACTTTGTGGATGGAGAGGTGACCTGCAAGTGGGGATGGGGAAGCAAATGGGAGTAAGGGAGTGCACAGGGCAGGGTGCATTATAGTTTTGGGATCGGGAGGTGACCTGCAAGTGGGGATAGGGAAGTAAATGGGAGTGAGGGAGTGCACAGGGCAGCGTGCATTATACTCTAAGGATGGGGAGGTGACCTGCAAGTGGGGATGGGGAAGTAAATGGGAGTAAGGGAGTGCACAGGGCAGGGTGCATTATACTCTGGGGATAGGGAGGTGACCTGCAAGTTGGGATGGGGAAGTAAATGGGAGTAGGGAGTTCACAGGGCAGGGTGCATTATACTCTGGGGTGGGGTGGTAAACTGCAAGTGGGGATTGGGAAGTAAATGGGAGTGAGGGAGTGCATAAGGCAGGGTGCATTATACTTTGGGGACGGGGAGGTGACCTGCATGTGGGGATGGGGAAGTAATTGGGAGTAAGGGAGTTCACAGGGCAGGGTGTATTATACTCTGGGGATGGAGAGGTGACCTGCAAGTGGGGATGGGGAAGTAAATGGGAGTATGGGAGTTCACAGGGCAGGGTGCATTATACTTTGGGGATGGGGAGGTGACCTGCAAGTAGGGATGGGGAAGTAAATGGAAGTAAGGGAGTGCACAGGGCAGGCTGCATTATACTTTGTGGATGGAAAGGTGACCTGCAAGTGGGGATGGGGAAGTAAATGGGAATGAGGGAGTGCACAGGGCAGGGTGCCTTATACTTTGGGGATGGAGAGGTGACCTGCAAGTGGGGATGAGGAAGTAAACGGGAGTAAGGGAGTTCACAGGGCAGGGAGCATTATACTTTGGGGATGGGGAGGTGACCTGCTTGTGGAGATGGGGAAGTAAACCGGAGTAAGGGAGGGAAGTAAATGGGAGTAAGGGAGTTCACAGAGCAGGGTGCATTTTACTTTTGGGGATTAGGAGGTGACCTGCAAGTGGAGATGGGGAAGTAAATGGGAGTAAAGGAGTGCACAGGGCAGGGTGCATTATTCTTTGGGGATGGGGAGGTGACCTGCATGTGGGGATGGGGAAGTAAATGGGAGTGAGGGAGTGCACAGGGCAAGTTGCATTATACTCTGGGGATGGGGAGGTGACCTGCAAGTGGGGATGGGGAAGTAAATGGGAGTAAGGGAGTGCACAGGTCAGGGTGCATTATGCTCTGGGGATGGGGAGGTGACCTGCAAGTAGGGATGGGGAAGTAAATGGGAGTAGGGGAGTTCACAGGGCAGGGTGCATTATACTCTGGGGTGGGGAGGTAAACTGCAAGTGGGGATGGGGAAGTAAATGGGAGTGAGGGAGTGCATAAGGCAGGGTGCATTATACTTTGGGGACGGGGAGGTGACCTGCATGTGGGGATGGGGAAGTAATTGGGAGTAAGGGAGTTCACAGGGCAGAGTGCATTATACATTGGGAATGGAGAGGTGACCTGCAAGTGGGGATGGGGAAGTAAATGGAAGTAAGGCAGTGCATAGGGCAGGCTGCATTATACTTTGTGGATGGAGAGGTGACCTGCAAGTGGGGATGGGGAAGCAAATGGGAGTAAGGGAGTGCACAGGGCAGGGTGCATTATAGTTTTGGGATCGGGAGGTGACCTGCAAGTGGGGATAGGGAAGTAAATGGGAATGAGGGAGTGCACAGGGCAGGGTGCCTTATACTTTGGGGATGGAGAGGTGACATGCAAGTGGGGATGAGGAAGTAAACTGGAGTAAGGGAGTTTACAGGGCAGGGTGCATTATACTTTGGGGATGGGGAGGTGACCTGCTTGTGGAGATGGGGAAGTAAATAGGAGTAAGGGAGGGAAGTAAATGGGAGTAAGGGAGTTCACAGGGCAGGGTGCATTATACTTTGGGGATGGGGAGGTGACCTGCATGTGGGGATGGGGAAGTAAATGGGAGTGAGGGAGTGCACAGGGCAGGGTGCATTATACTCTGGGGATGGGGAGGTGACCTGCAAGTGGGGATGGGGAAGTAAATGGGAGTAAGGGAGTGCACAGGGCAGGGTGCATTATACTCTGGGGATGGGGAGGTGACCTGCAAGTAGGGATGGGGAAGTAAATGGGAGTAGGGAGTTCACAGGGCAGGGTGCATTATACTCTGGGTCTGGGGTGGGGAGGTAAACTGCAAGTGGGGATGGGGAAGTAAATGGGAGTGAGGGAGTGCATAAGGCAGGGTGCATTATACTTTGGGGACGGGGAGGTGGCCTGCATGTGGGGATGGGGAAGTAATTGGGAGTAAGGGAGTTCACAGGGCAGGGTGCATTATACTCTGGGGATGGAGAGGTGACCTGCAAGTGGGGATGGGGAAGTAAATGGGAGTAAGGGAGTTCACAGGGCAGGGTGCATTATACTTTGGGGATGGAGAGGTGACCTGCAAGTAGGGATGGGGAAGTAAATGGAAGTAAGGGAGTGCACAGGGCAGGCTGCATTATACTTTGTGCATGGAGAGGTGACCTGCAAGTGGGGATGGGGAAGTAAATGGGAATGAGGGAGTGCACAGGGCAGGGTGCCTTATACTTTGGGGATGGAGAGGTGATCTGCAAGTGGGGATGAGGAAGTAAACAGGAGTAAGGGAGTTCACAGGGCAGGGTGCATTATACTTTGGGGATGGGGAGATGACCTGCTTGTGGAGATGGGGAAGTAAATAGGAGTAAGGGAGGGAAGTAAATGGGAGTAAGGGAGTTCACAGGGCAGGGTGCATTATACTCTGGGGATGGAGAGGTGACCTGCAAGTGGGGATGGGGAAGTAAATGGGAGTAAGGGAGTTCACAGGGCAGGGTGCATTATACATTGGGGATGGAGAGGTGACCTGCAAGTGGGGATGGGGAAGTAAATGGAAGTAAGGGAGTGCACAGGGCAGGCTGCATTATACTTTGGGGATGGGGAGGTGACCTGCTTGTGGAGATGGGGAAGTAAATAGGAGTAAGGGAGGAAAGTAAATGGGAGTAAGGGAGTTCACAGAGCAGGGTGCATTATACTTTTGGGGATTAGGAGGTGACCTGCAAGTGGGGATGGGGAAGTAAATGGGAGTAAAGGAGTGCACAGGGCAGGGTGCATTATACTTTGGGGATGGGGAGGTGACCTGCATGTGGGGATGGGGAAGTAAATGGGAGTGAGGGAGTGCACAGGGCAGGGTGCATTATACTCTGGGGATGGGGAGGTGACCTGCAAGTGGGGATGGGGAAGTAAATGGGAGTAGGGCAGAGTGCATTATACTCTGGGGATGGGGGGTGACCTGCAAGTGGGGATGGGGAAGTAAATGGGAGTAAAGGAGTGCACAGGGCAGGGTGCATTATACTTTGGGGATGGGGAGGTGACCTGCATGTGGGGATGGGGAAGTAAATGGGAGTGAGGGAGTGCACAGGGCAGGTTGCATTATACTCTGGGGATGGGGAGGTGACCTGCAAGTGGGGATGGGGAAGTAAATGGGAGTAAGGGAGTGCACAGGTCAGGGTGCAGTATACAATGGGGATGGGGAGGTGACCTGCAAGTAGGGATGGGGAAGTAAATGGGAGTAGGGGAGTTCACAGGGCAGGGTGCATTATACTCTGGGGTGGGGAGGTAAACTGCAAGTGGGGATGGGGAAGTAAATGGGAGTGAGGGAGTGCATAAGGCAGGGTGCATTATACTTTGGGGACGGGGAGGTGACCTGCATGTGGGGATGGGGAAGTAATTGGGAGTAAGGGAGTTCACAGGGCAGGGTGCATTATACTTTGGGGATGGAGAGGTGACCTGCAAGTGGGGATGGGGAAGTAAATGGGAGTAGGGGAGTTCACAGGGCAGGGTGCATTATACTCTGGGGATGGGGAGGTAAACTGCAAGTGGTTATGGGGAAGTAAATGGGAATGAGGGAATGCATAAGGCAGGGTGCATTATACTTTGGGGACGGGGAGGTGACCTGCATGTGGGGATGGGGAAGTAATTGGGAGTAAGGGAGTTCACAGGGCAGGGTGCATTATACTCTGGGGATGGAGAGGTGACCTGCAAGTGGGGATGGGGAAGTAAATGGGAGTAAAGGAGTGCACAGGGCAGGGTGCATTATACTTTGGGGATGGGGAGGTGACCTGCATGTGGGGATGGGGAAGTAAATGGGAGTGAGGGAGTGCACAGGGCAGGGTGCATTATACTCTGGGGATGGGGAGGTGACCTGCAAGTGGGGATGGGGAAGTAAATGGGAGTAGGGCAGAGTGCATTATACTCTGGGGATGGGGGGTGACCTGCAAGTGGGGATGGGGAAGTAAATGGGAGTAAGGGAGTGCACAGGGCAGAGTGCATTATACTCTGGGGATGGGGAGGTGACCTGCAAGTGGGGATGGGGAAGTAAATGGGAGTAGGGGAGTTCACAGGGCAGGGTGCATTATACTCTGGGGATGGGAGGTAAACTGCAAGTGGTTATGGGGAAGTAAATGGGAGTGAGGGAGTGCATAAGGCAGGGTGCATTATACTTTAGGGACGGGGAGGTGACCTGCATGTGGGGATGGGGAAGTAATTGGGAGTAAGGGAGTTCACAGGGCAGGGTGCATTATACTTTGGGGATGGGGAGGTGACCTGCTTGTGGAGATGGGGAAGTTAATGGGAGTAAGGGAGGGAAGTAAATGGGAGTAAGGGAGTTCATAGAGCAGGGTGCATTATACTTTTGGGGATTAGGAGGTGACCTGAAAGTGGGGATGGGGAAGTAAATGGGAGTAATGGAGTGCACAAGGCCGGGTGCATTATACTTTGGGGATGGGGAGGTGACCTGCATGTGGGGATGGGGAAGTAAATGGGAGTGAGGGAGTGTACAGGGCAGGGTGCTTTATACTCTGGGGATGGGGAGATAACCTGCAAGTGGGGATGGGGAAGTAAATGGGAGTAAGGGAGTGCACAGGGCAGGGTGCATTATACTCTGGGGATGGGAAGGTGACCTGCAAGTAGGGATGGGGAAGTAAATGGGAGTAGGGGAGTTCACAGGGCAGGGTGCATTATACTCTGGGGATGGGGAGGTAAACTGCAAGTGGGGATGGGGAAGTAAATGGGAGTGAGGGAGTGCAAAAGGCAGGGTGAAATATACTTTGGGGACGGGGAGGTGACCTGCATGTGGGGATGGGGAAGTAAATGGGAGTAAGGGAGTTCACAGGGCAGGGTGTATTACACTCTGGGGATGGAGAGGTGACCTGCAAGTGGGAATGGGGAAGTAAATGGGAGTAAGGGAGTTCACAGGGCAGGGTGCATTATACTTTGGGGATGGAGAGGTGACCTGCAAGTGGGGATGGGGAAGTAAATGGGAGTAAGGGAGTGCACAGGGCAGGCTGCATTATACTTTGGGGATGGGGAGGTGACCTGCATGTGGGGATGGGGAAGTAAATGGGAGTAAGAATGTTCACAGGGCAGGGTGCATTATACTTTGGGGATGGGGAGGTGACTTGCAACTGAGTATGGGGAAGTAAATGGGAGTAAGGGAGTTCACAGGGCAGGGTGCATTATACTTTGGGGATGGGGATGTGACCTGCAAGTGGGGATGGGGAAGTAAATGGGAGTGAGGGGGGCACAGGGTAGGGTGTATTATACTCTGGGATGGGGAGGTGACCTGCAAGTGAGGATGGGGAAGTAAATGGGAGTGAGGGAGTGCACAGAGCAGAGAACTGGAAGGTCTGCTTAGGCTGTTATTTTACACAGTGCTAAGTACTGCTACCTTTCTGGGGGGAGGGGTACACTCAGCACGTCACATACAGACAGAAACAAATCGAATGGAGGAGTTCCTTTTCTTGGTTTGCAAGGCAAGGCGGGAGATTACGTGACCATTTAGGGGCACTGTGAAATGAGATATTGATCTGCAATTTTTATAAAACAAAGACACTGTGCAACATAGGTTCATATAACAGAGGGGATTCTAGTTATTAGACACAGTTACTTTACATGGAATAGCAGCAGGAGGGGAGAGGTGGGGAGCAGATCAGCACTGACTAAATAAGAGAGAGACTTCAGGCTGATGGAGGCATGTAAACTGACCACGATATAAGGGATCAGCAGCCACAATCACGGTGGTCAGCACACACAGGGGGACACAGGAACAGGTAGGATCAACCAGGTATTTTACAGCATAGAGAGGGACAAATGACTCAGCACAAACACTATTCTGTATATCATGCTTTAAAGGAACAGGATTTTTTTTTTTTTTTTAGGGTTACAAAAGCTTCAACAGTGGTTTACACTAGTGGGTGTGTGGGGGTGTACTGCTGTTTTTAATTTTTCTTTTTTTTTCTTTTAAATGCCTCTAAAATTAACTTTATTTTATCAAATGCATCCGTGCAAATTGTGTTGTTATATTATAGAGCAGTGTTCAGGGGAATAAAAAAAAGGCCCCAAACCTGTTTTTGGACACTTACTGGCATAATACACAGGCTTACGTTCATAAACATGTATAAAATGTACAATAATGCATTTGAGTGGCTGGAATAAAATAATACTCTAGCCCAGTGGTCCTCAGCCCTGGTCCTCAGTGCCCACTAACAGGCCATGATTGCAAGATAACTAAAATACATCCCAGGTGATAGAATTTGCTGCTCAGTGATTGCAGTACTCTTGTCTGCATCTCCCCAAGGTAATACTTAAAATCTGGCCTGTTAGTGGGCCCTGAGGACCGGAGTTGAGGACCACTGCTCTAGCCAATAGAATGAGTATACATGCATACACTTCTAAAGCCCATATGCCTGTACACATGGTCATCCGCAGGTAGGGGCAAGGGGGAGCAAATGTCTCCCCCCCCCCCCCCCTGGAATCTCAACTTCCTCTTATAAGTGGTTGTTAAGCCACTTTATACCATCCTGTCTGGTCTGTTTAATAATCCTGTGTGTCTGTTTTAAAAAAACAGGCCGTTCTTTACCAGTTTTCAGATGGCCGAGTGCCGCTCACATGAGCCGTCTGCTCTCTCCTCTCCCCGTCTGACAGCTGCCTGCAGCAGGCGGGGCCGAGGATTACTTACTGATGTCAGTCGGGAGGTGAGAAGGAGGGGAGGGGGAGGGGAGAGGAGGAGAGAGGCAGCGGATCATGTGAGCGGTGAGTGGCGCTCTGAAAACTTGTAAAGAATGGCTTATTTTTATAAAACACAGACACAGGGGCACACAGGATTATTAAACAGACAGTAGACAGGATATGAAACTTTAAATAAAACTACAGCAGCAGGAGGGGAGGGGGCATGCACTGACACGGAGCAGACAGGCAGAGAGAGAGGGGGGAGAGAGGACAGAGAAGGACAGGAGGGCTGCGAATGACGAAGGTACGTAAACTGACCACAGTGTCAGGGCTCAGCAGCCATGGTATACCGTGGTCAATTTACAGAGGGGAGGACATAGCCAGGCCGGATCAGCCAGGTATTTTAGGTGATAGATTGGGGCCAAATTACACTGCAAAGCACTGTGCTGTATAACATGCTTTAATGGAACAGGATACATTTTTTTTTAGGTTAACAAATGCTTTATTAATAAATGCTGCTGTTTACTTTTAAAAATAAATACTCAAAATAAGTATAATGACTAAGCCCCTCCCCTTCATGACATTGTTGAAAAGGGGCAGAGCATGGTGGACCTTAAAATGATGCCCACCCCTGAAAAAAGTTCTGTGGATGCCCATGTCTGTACAGGTGCATAATTTCATGCCAAAACTAGAATTTTTGAGCAGTGTTTTTTCTGTCAGCTCCTGGTAGAAAAATCCAGCATACAAAGGAGTATTGTGATACACCCGTAAGCATGAGGCCTATAAAAGGGAAATTGAGCAACAATGTACCAAGCTTGCTTTTTGAAGGAAAATGAAAGCATAACTCCACTTTGGTTGAGAAAAAAAACATTCCCCTCTGGGTGATCTATATACATTACAAGGATTATAGCAACCTTTGTTGCAGATTCCTACTCTTTATTATACTGAACAAATCACTGTTTGTTCCCCTGTGCTGGGTGGGTCTAATGGGAGCGGTTTTAAAATGATCAGTCAGCTGTGCAGCTGCAGAGCACTAATGAGGAAATCTGCTTTAAACCTGTTTCTATTGGGAGTATCTCACCAAAAAGGACATTTTTGTTGCAGGGGATGCCTGAAATGTGACTTGTATCCTAGGCAGATTCCTGGGAAAATTAGTGAGCCAATCACACAAGCAGGAAATTATGTTTCTGGGATGTGTTCAGTGCACATTCTGTGTACAAAACAACTCCATATTGCATTGCATTTTCTGAAAATGACAGCGGCTACAGATTGAAAAGGAAGGGTAATTTCTAATAACATTCAATTACAATATGACTTGTGTCGCAATTGTATAAGCTATATTATTTTTACTTTATTTGCTATTTTTTATATTTTTTGAGTTACCCTTTAAAGATATGCATTACACTTGTTTTTATCCATAATCACCATGGTGACATATGGTTTTCACTGAAGAATCGTTTATCATATGCTAGTTTTGAGTCAGTTAACAGTATTGTATACTATAAGACAATGGAACAAAGACATCCTGGGTACCCAGGTTTTATGTAATATTCAGAGAAAGCTAGGGGCGATATATAGGAGGAAAGAAAGGAGATAGAGGGGGGAAAAAAGGGGGGGGGGAGTTGGATGGCGGCAAGGAGTAACAGTGCTGGCCAGTGTGGGACCGCTAGAGCTGCGGGAAGAGATTAATCCCTAGGACAATTACCCAGCAGCGACCTTCCCTCATGAATAAACATGTTCCAAGTAAGCCATGTTTTCTCTTCTGTTCTGGGGGGAAAGCAAAAGGTCTTCAAGCTTTTTTGATATCCTCTACCTCAGTGGTCTCAACCTGCGGCCCGGGGGCCAGATGAGGCCCTTTGCTTGCCTCTATCTGGCCCTTGGGACACTATTTCTCCAACTGACACAAGTGATAAGGCACGATTCCTCCAACTGACACTATTAATGGGGCACTATTCCTCCCACTGACACTATCGATGGGGCACTATTCCTCCCACTGACAGCATTGATGGGGCACTATTCCTACCATTAATACAAACCATGGGGCACTATTCCTACCACTGATACCAACTATTGGACATTATTCCTCCCACTAACACAGATGGGGCACTATTTTTCCCATTGATACCAACCATGGGGTACTATTCCTCCAATTGATGCCAGCCATGGGGCACTACTCCTCCTACTTATACCAACCATGGGGCACTATTCTTCCCACTGATACCAACCATGGGACACCATTCCTCCTGCTAAAACCAATAACGGGGGAGTGTTTACTCCCACCGATGCTAGGAAATTTTCTATTCACACTGGCCACAGTTTGGCCCCCCTAAAGACTAAGGGTTAATAACCAGGCCCTTCATTTAAAAAGTTTGGAGACCCCTGCTCTACCTTATTGAGCTACATTAAAATAGATGGAGGGTTGGGGTATTTCCATCACAGAGCAATGCAGGCTTGGCAGCATTAGGAAAAGGACTGACCTTTCTTAAGCCTCAGCAGGGATGTCAGAGCAGTGGAGAAGGAAGAAGACAGGATCCTCTGCAACCGGATAATCCGTGAACTGTTGTGTAAGTCTGCGTATTTCTTTCCAGTAAATGTCTAATTTCTGACAGGACCAGAAAATATGTAATAATGTCCCCCGTTCTCCACGGCACCTCCAGCAATGGTCAGAGGTCTCAGGGAAAAACGGATCAAAACAGATGGGGTGTGAGATGTCAACTTATTCCCAAGGTCAGCCTCCCATTTAACAAGACAGGGCAACCAAAGTCTTCAGACGGGGAGATCAGTAGGGAATACATTTTGGAAAAAGTCAGAGGGAGTGTCCTGCTATCCGTACAGTAAGACTCAAATGTTGTCAGAACGTCTGTACCTTGTATGAGGTCCTAAC
This sequence comes from Pelophylax lessonae, assembly GCF_965119305.1. NCBI lineage: Eukaryota > Metazoa > Chordata > Amphibia > Anura > Ranidae > Pelophylax > Pelophylax lessonae. The sequence continues at coordinate 107,373,500 of NC_138779.1, read as the reverse complement.
GTGTGGAGAAAGTGACGGAGCTGTAACGCCTTCCAAAAATCCAAGGCGAAGCAACCAGTCGGTTGCATCAGAATTGAGATTAAAAGCCATTGTATCAAAATCAAGAAAGTGAGAAACATGAAAGCAACCTGCCTCAAGAATCCTATGAAACGAGCCCCCCAATAAAACCTGGGGGAAAACATGGATTACCAAATATGGGGTACAGAGATCTGTTGGAGGAAATAGCTGGGTTATGGCAGGACAGGTTGCTAACACAAAGCGTGGGGCCTATGGTAGGATTCATTTTAAGAAGCGACAGCAAGGCTTGAAAGCACCAGGGAGCCCTACAAAGGGGAACCAAGCTAAATTATTGTTCTACTTGAGTCCAGAGCTTTTTATCGCCGTGACTGCACCAGTCAATTACCTGCACCAAGCGCTTAAAAGAGGGGGGCTGGCACTTACTCAGTGCATTATTGGCTGCCGAAAGGAGAGGGGCCGGCAGTGAATTTTTTAGAAGTTTAGTTTACTACAAACAACAGCAGGGGGAGTGGGGGTGGAGACAGACAGGGAATGGGGGAGAGGAGGACAGAGGAGAGCTGCGGATTATGGAGGCATGTAAACTGACCACTGTGTCAGGGCTCAGCAGCCATGGTCAGTTTACAGAGGGGAGGGCAGAACTGGGGCAGGATCAGCCAGGTTTTTTACAGCTTAGAGAGAAACAGGTTAGACAGCACAAGCACTGTGCTGATTAACCTGTTACAAGAAAACAGGATCTTTTTTTTTTTGGTAAGGGTTACAACCATTATAAGTGTAGCCAGGTGCTTGCCTACAGCAATATGAATACTAAAACTGGAAAGTACATCTGGTGCAGCTCTGCATAGAAACCAATCAACTACCATGTCAAGCTGCGTCTAGATTTTGCACTCTCCAGTTTTAGTAAATCAACACCATTGCCTTTTATTCTTCTCACCCTCTACTGAAATGTTAATGTAATGCTACAGCATTCTCCTCTGGCCAGGAGAGGGAGGGCTAAAGACAAGCAAGCCAATGGACCTCTATGCAGAGCGCTGAGAATCCTGGGAGTTGTTGTTTGAGATGCCAGCCATATAATGGGCACAATTGACTCCTTACACTGCAGATCCTAATAGGCACTGTGCAGTAGAAGGAGTGAAGGATGATTTTAATTAAACTGCCAGGGAAGGTTCTTTCTCTTGGAGTTGAGGGAGTTAGAGAGAGAGAAAGACACCTTTGTCTGAGTACACGCCTGCCAGTGGGAGACCATACCAGGGAAGATCTGAGCCTGAAACTGGTGATGAGGACACCCAGGGGCAGCAGAGCAGCAGAGCACTGCCCACATCACAGCACCCGCACCACTGCCACAGGAGAACTAAGGCATCCACTCACCCTCTTGATTCCTACTGCTAATCACTGGAGGCCTTCAGGGAGAGAATCAGGGGTCTGCCCTTCTATAGAGAGAGATCACCGCAGCATCCTGGGGACTGGTGAGAGGGCTATTTGCCCATTGCTGATATTGCTTGCAGGGAATGAGCCACTGAGAGCAGGACACCAAGTGTACCCAATCCATAGTGCACCCATGCTGCCTTCTATACCTCACTTATTCCAAATCTTGACTGCATCTATACCAACACTATACTGCATAATACTGAACCTTTACTGCATCTGAACCACATATATCCCGCACCTATGTTGGGACTACACCGTACCTATATTGTAATTATACTACATGCAAGTTAGCTAGGACTGTTGTTAAGTGCACCAACACTCTTAACCTTCCTAGCGGTATTCCCGAGTGTGACTCGGGGTAAGATTTTTGAGCCAAAAGCGGTAACCCCGAGTCACACTCGGGGTAGCGCTGGGAAGATCGCTGGATCCTGGTGGAGGTTTCACTTACCTTTTCTCCGGGATCCAGCGATGTATGAGAGCGGCGTCCGGCGGCGGAGCTTCCTCTCGATCGTCTGTAAGCCCCGGCTTCCGTCTCCGGCGACGTGACGTCCGCCGGGGGGTGGAACCGGCGGCAAATTCAAAAAGTATAAACACCAAACACACTGACACACTGTAATCCTATTGGATTACATTCCCAAAATATAATAAAGTGACCTTTTTATGCCCCCCAGTGCTTTCTCCATTGCACTTCCTGCATTATTTCCATACTTTGTATCTGGATTATTGCAGAGCGACCATGGCCTCAAGCAAGCGTGCCGCAACATCAAAAGCGATGTATGACCTGCTGGGCGATAGCGACAGCGATCCCGAATCGCACGGAGAGTGGAGTGACAGCGATGCATGGGAAAGCTCATCATCCGACGAAAGTGAGTTTAGTGATGATGATGTGCCGAGCGATGTGCGTACGTGGTGCGTGATCGACTGCGGTATGGAGCACGTAGCGCCCCCAAGGTTCCCGTATACCGGAACGCCTGGTCTCAAAGTTGATGTTGAGGAGGATAACCCCTTGGCGTATCTGCAGCTTTTTTTGACCGATGAGGTCATCGAAAAAATTGTTGTGGAGACCAACCGGTACCAGCAACAACAAACCGCAGCACATCGGCGGTTTTCCAGGAGCAGGATGTGGGAACCCGTTACCAGTGCGGATATCTGGAGATTCCTGGGCCTTATTATTCTGCAGGGAGTGGTGGGGAAACCCCTGCAGAAGTGGTATTGGACCACCAACAAATTATTGGCCACTCCTTTTTTTGGAACCATAATGTCGGAGTACAAATTTTCCCTTATAATGCGATATTTGCACTTTGCCAACAATGAGGAGTTTGATGAAACATCTCATCCGGCTCCGAAGCTGAAAAAAATCTGGGACATTTATCAATTAATTTTGAAAAACTTCCAGCGGTCCTATGTCCCAGAAAGAGACATTTGCATTGACGAAAGTCTTATGGCGTATAAAGGGAGACTTAGCTGGATCCAATATATTGCGTCCAAGCGAGCACGCTTTGGAATAAAATCCTTTATGCTGTGTGAATCCAGCTCTGGATATATTTGGAACTCGGTCCTATATACCGGAAGAGGAACTAAGTTTAACCCAAGGTTCAGCAGCTATGGGATGGCAACTGCTTCAGTTCTGACGCTGATTGAGCCTCTGCTGGATCAGGGGTATTGTGTCACTACAGACAATTTTTACACCTCCCCAGAACTGTTTGAGTTCCTCCTACAGCACAAGACGGATGCTTATGGGACCGTCAGAGCAAACCGGCGTGACATGCCCCCCAGCTTTGCCAACAAAAAACTCAAGCCTGGAGAGTTAGTTGCCTGGCAGAAAGGCAAAATGTTGGCACTTAGATGGCGCGACAAAAAAGATGTCTGCCTGATGAGCACCATCCATAGCACCGCCACTGTCATGGTCCATACAAAAGGGGGAAAAGATGTGCTGAAACCGCAACTGGCCCTGGATTACAATAACACCATGGGAGGTGTGGACAGAGCTGACCAGGCCATGACCTTCTATCCAGCAATGCGGAAACAGCAGAAGAAATACTATAAAAAAATTTTCAGACACCTCCTGGAGCAGTGTTAATGGAATGCCTTCATTCTGCTGAAAAAGAAAAGCGACCGGCCTATGATCCATGCGGACTTTGTGTGGAAAATTGCGGAGCTGATTTTTCTCAGGCACCAGACACCAACTGTAAGTCGATCCGGACGCCGTGCGGCTGGTGTCGTGAACCCCGAACGACTGACCGGTCGTCATTTTATGGACCTCATTCCGCCGACGGAGAAGAAGGCTGCACCCACAAGAATGTGTGTGGTGTGCTGTTCCAAGCACGACGACACCGGGCGGAAAATAAGAAAAGAAACACGGTACTACTGTCCAGACTGTGATGTTGGACTTTGCGCTGTACCCTGTTTCAAAATTTTCCACACCCGGGACGTTTATTGAAGCAGTATGAAGAGTAATATTGCATCCTTTTTGGGAAAAAAAAAAATATATTGCATCCGTGTTTGACAAAAAAAAATGTCAGTGTTTTTGATTACATGATTTACTATCATTTATTGAATAAAAAGTGTTATTTTTTGGAAAAAAAAAAAGTGTTATTATTATATTATTATTTTATAGTTATTTATTATATTATAATTTAGGATTTTGTGTTTCAAACTTTATCATACTCGGGATGTTATAAAGAAGAACACACGGTAAAAAGAAATCATTAGTAAATAGCTGGTTTGGGCTGCTCATTCTCCAGAATTGCAAGCAAAATAATGGTACCGCTTTCAGCACCTAAAATCCGAAAGAATCATACCGCCAGGGAGGTTAAAGGGCCCCATTGATAGTGGTCCGGAGAACATCTCAAAGAACTGCTGCTCCCATAATAATTATTTTACAAGTTCCCTTTTGTTTCCCTGCCCCCTTCCCTTCTTTTGGACAGTGCTTACCCAGTCGGTCTAGGACTAGCTTTGCCTCCATACATGCACTCTGGCAGTTTAGTTCTAGCAAACAGTAGATTAAACTTTACAACTGCTCACTGCTGCACTTGAGGTGGCCTTGCCAATTTTTTTGCTTATCTGGAGGCCAAATGTCATCTTATCTCTAGTCTGCCTTCTGTTAATCATTTTCTATGCTAAATTGTGTTATTACCATTGTGATTCCTTTTTTTTTTTGCCTGCCTAGTTACCAACCATATTGGGTGACAATGTATTAAGTTTGCCTTTAATACCTGGTTTGGTGCCTGTTTTCTTTTCTAATGCTAGAGATATAGCTACCCAGCTACTACTGGGTACTAAGGTATTACTTTCAGTATTTACTTGTGATATTGTATGTTTGTACACTCAATCTGGTTTGTTAGAGGGGCTGAGGTTTTTGGAAAAGGTTGAGGCAAATAACAGAGGACCCATCCTAATCAGTGGTTCCTATGGAGTAGCCCTGCATAAGAAAAATACAATTGTTTGCAGTTGGGCTTTATATTCTGTAGTTATATGGGTTTCATCCCAGACTCTAGGTAACCCTCTATATAACAAAGCAGACTGTAATTACTGCAAGAAAATGGATATAAATATAGCTGCTGGTTGCTCCTAGGGGATATTCTATATACAAACATTTGATTTTGAATACAGCTAAGTGCTTAGTAATCATGTCTTGCTGCTCTAGGGTCCAGGGTTAAAATACCATCAGAGAAAACATCCACATGCAGTTTTTATGTTCTCTTTGTGTTTGCTTCCTCCTGCTACTTTGGATTTTTTTCAGCAGCATGCTTAGGGGTTGGTTATTTGGCATCCACTCAATTTGATGAGAGCCTGGATATACATCTGTATGACTGTAGTAGGGACACTAGTACACTATAAACTAGTATAAAAAGGAGAAAGAACTGAGACTTTTGGACAGCTTGGCATTCTCAGTAAAGTTCTGTAAATTATGTAGATTATATAGAAATTAACAAAATAAATTCCAGTGACAAACCAAAAAGTGCATTAGTTCATCAATATTGTAATTGTGCTAAAGGATAGGGGAGGGGAACCACTACTGATGCCATCTTGTCGAAAGAGAAGGCAAAATGACTGTACAGGAAAATCGACTTCGGGTGATGGAATTTTTCCTTGAACAAGCTCAGCAATCAGTCAGCAGGGAAGGCCAAAAACATACCTATGCACCTTGAGTTAACTGTTATTGGGATTGGGTGAATGTTCTTTACTGTCTGTCTGTGCCATTTGTGAAAATTTTTTAATCTACTCAGTGCTGCAGGGAGAATAGAAATGATAAATAAATTCTGCTTCAGAAGGTCTGGCCAACAGCTCAGGGTCCATAAAACTAAAAATGTACAAACTTCAAACTAAGGAAAATGATTTGCAGGTCTACATTTTATACTGAATACTTTCAGAGGGTCAGGTGAAGCAGAAAAACCAGCATCTGCGTCTTCCTAAGTATATTAATGGCACAGTGGCACTAGCATCCACAAGCATAAGACATATAAGGAAATGTGTGGGTGCGACTAACAGAGGTATGTTCCAAAAACTGTAGAACATAATAACATAGTACAACACACTACAGTTTGCAGAAAGTCTGAAAGTACTGTTAGAAGAAAACCATGACATGTCCAGTTCATTAAGCTAAAGAGTCGCCATGGTGTGCCCTGTATGATGATATGCAAGACAAGTGTTTTACTGTATACACTGTAGAGTATATTTTTATCCACTACACCTTCCTTGTTTATACAGTGGGTACGGAAAGTATTCAGACCCACTTAAATTTTTCACTCTTTGTTATATTGCAGTCATTTGCTAAAATCATTTAAGTTCATTCTTCTTCCTCATGAATGTACACATAGCACCCCATACTGACAGAAAAACACAAAATTGTTGACATTGTTGCAGATTTATTAAAAAAGAAAAACTGAAATATCACATGGTCCTAAGTATTCAGACCCTTTGCTCAGTATTTAGTAGAAGCCCCCTTTTGATCTAATACAGCCAGGAGTCTTTTTGGGAAAGATGCAACAAGTCTTTCACACCTGGATTTGGGGATCCTCTGCCATTCCTCCTTGCAGATCCTCTCCAGTTCTGTCAGGTTGGATGGTAAACGTTGGTGGACAGCCATTTTTAGGTCTCTCCAGAGATGCTCAATTGGGTTTAAGTCAGGGCTCTGGCTGGGCCATTCAAGAACAGTCACGGAGTTGTTGTGAAGCCACTCCTTCCTTATTTTAGCTGTGTGCTTAGGGTCATGTCTGTTGGAAGGTAAACCTTCGGCCCAGTCTGAGGTCCAGAGCACTCTGGAGAAGGTTTTTGTCCAGGATATCCCTGTACTTGGCCGCATTCATCTTTCCCTCGATTGCAACCAGTCGTCCTGTCCCTGCAGCTGAAAAACACCCCCACAGCATGATGCTGCCACCACCATGCTTCACTGTTGGGACTGTATTGGACAGGTGATGAGCAGTGCCTGGTTTTCTCCACACATACCGCTTAGAATTAAGGCCAAAAAGTTCTATTTTGGTCTCATCAGACCAGAGAATCTTATTTCTCACCATCTTGGAGTCCTTCAGGTGTTTTTTAGCAAACTCCATGCGGGCTTTCATGTGTCTTACACTGAGGAGAGGCTTCTGTTGGGCCACTCTGCCATAAAGCCCCGACTGGTGGAGGGCTGCAGTGGTGGTTGACTTTCTACAACTTTCTCCCATCTCCTGACTGCATCTCTGGAGCTCAGCCACAGTGATCTTTGGGTTCTTCTTTACCTCTCTCACCAAGGCTCTTCTCCCCCGATAGCTCAGTTTGGCCAGACGGCCAGCTCTAGGAAGGGTTCTGGTCATCCCAAACGTCTTCCATTTTAGGATTATGGAAGCCACTGAGCTCTTAGGAACCTTAAGTGCAGCAGAAATCTTTTTGTAACCTTGGCCAGATCTGTGCCTTGCCACAATTCTGTCTCTGAGCTCTTCAGGCAGTTCCTTTGACCTCATGATTCTCATTTGCTCTGACATGCATTGTGATCTGGAAGGTCTTAAATAGACAGGTGTGTGGCTTTCCTAATCAAGTCCAATCAGTATAATCAAACACAGCTGGACTCAAATGAAGGTGTAGAACCATCTCAAGGATGATCAGAAGAAATGGAAAGCACCTGAGTTAAATATATGAGTGTCACAGCAAAGGGTCTGAATACTTAGGACCATGTGATATTTCAGTTTTTCTTTTTTAATAAATCTGCAACAATGTCAACAATTCTGTGTTTTTCTGTCTGTATGGGGTGCTATGTGTACATTCATGAGTAAGAAGAATGAACCTAAATGATTTTAGCAAATGGCTGCAATATAACAAAGAGTGAAAAATTTAAGGGGGTCTGAATACTTTCCGTACCCACTGTAGAACACCTCCCATTTCCCAATCCTGGCTACTCAGATATAATGTGCCTTTAATAGTAAAAGGCATTTTTCTTACATACTGTACATCAAAAGCATTGATTCCTCTTTCATATACTGTAGCCTGGAAATACTTTTATAAATTAAAACAAATGTGACACTAAAAGGCAAGGTCCACATATTACATCAGGAAACCCCGTTGTTCAATCACCGCATGATACACGTAAGAAAACACACCTGTGGAATAAAAAGTTATAAAATATACTTTCCTAGTTTACGTGCACCCACAGTGCCTAGGCAAAGGTAATATCCTAATCTTTTTAGGGAAATCCTGGGAATGCTGAGGATCCCAAATCATGAGAAGACTCTTCTGCATTGTGCTGGAGCATCTTCCTGCAAAAATCTAGGACACTCATAATTCCCAGGATCTCACCAGGCGGTGAAGTCACCCTTTTCATTGCGGACGCAAGGCCAAGGTACGTATATCAGGTGCAATTTCTACAGGGAATGGGAGACCTGATGTAATAAGTGGATCTTGACTTTGATGGAAAGGTCTGCTTTAAAACCAAGGTACCAAAGTTAAAAAAAAAGATACTTGCTTATCCTCCTTACATTATTATTCATTACACTTTCTATATGTTTAGCACATTGCACGCAATGTAGGATGCTTTTCCCTTTGTCCTAAAACCCTTGGGGATCACTCTAAAATGTACATTCATACATGACATAAAACATTATGATCTTGTTATAAACCTTACATTCACAAAGCTGTTTTATTTTTAATTGTGGGTAACCTGTGGGAAATGTGATGTTTACATAATGCATCTTACCCCCCTCATGATTTTCTCTCGCAGTTCTACTACCGTCAGAGGTCTCTCTTCTTCATCTGCGGTTGGGGACTCGTTGTCACTGTCATATTCATCTCTGGATAGACAGGCAGAAAGAGACAAGCATCAGCTGCGTCCATTGTAAACAGAAGTGCACAGAAAGTGCAGCTCAATTAACATCACTGACATTTAAATCATTTTTGCACCTTTCTCACCACCTGGTGCAAAAAGTCCACATGCTTATAATTTATGTAACATTTAGTAAACTCATATCTTGAGACCTTTTAGCAAAATTCACACTTTACTGAATCAGTAGGGGATATGTCAGCATAACCAAATCATATTATTCACTGAAAGAAAATGTACCTCTTTCTTTCTGTTAATAATAACCACTGCTAGCAAGGTGCTTCCAACCTGCCATGGTTTATGGCTACCAAGAGCACTATGGGTGTTAAATGTAATTAGCTTATGGTTTTAGGACAGATTCTGTCTAGTGGAATTGCAAAAAAAATAAGAGGATCAGCAAGACACAACCATTACAGCTGCCCCATCAATTTATATATAATTACAGACTATACATACCAATATGGGTTTTAACCCTAGGCAAGCAATACATAGACAGCTGAAATACATACACGTGTGACGTAAACCATCTAAAAGCCATGGTTACTTTACTTGCTCTTAGTTACAATGTTCCTCAGGGAGCATTGCTTTAACTTTCGAGTGGATTTACTTAAAGTATAACTAAAGGCAAAACCTTTTTTTTAGTTTTGGATAGAGTGCAGAGGGATTAGAACCCTTGTCAGGTTTTTATTGCTGTCTTTGCCCCCAGTTAAGGAGATTCATCCTCTATATTTAGCCTGTTTACCATTATCATTGAAAGTGAAAGTAAAAGAAAATCTTAAATTTTGGGTTGTCCCCAGAAAAGTAATAGAAGGGAAATCTTCCAATGGGGTCACTAGTTCTGGTGACTTGGGGGTCCCCAAGGAATTCCCTTAATTTTGTAGGGATTTCCTCTGACTTCCTCTTTGGCTATGGGGCAGGAAAGGAAGGGAAATCTCAGCAATGGCACACAGATGGCAAAAGAAAAAAAAAAGAAATCTGACATGGGTTATAACCCTCCCTTACTCTGTCCAAAATAAAAAAAAGTTTCTACTTTCTAGCGAAATTTCACCCAAAAGGGGAAGTTTTGCTTCCCCTCATCTTACTCTTTTGGACACAATTATGTTTTAGGGAGGGGGTACCTGTCAAAACCAGGAGATTAAAGCAGAATTTGGGCTCCTCCAATTCCCCCACAGCTTTCTGGGACTCGTCACAGATCCCAGAAAGCTGAAGGACCATTCAAAAAGAGCAGCATGTGCACATGCTCAGTAGAAAGGTGGCTGTGAAGCCGGTAGGACTCACAACCCCTTTCCACAGTAAGGATACCGGTGCTGGGAACCCTGAAGACTGGTGCAAAACCAGTTGTTATTGATATATTATTGGTGAGGGGACACACTGGACACCTTTGCTGGCATAGTGCTATGTGTCGGGTGTCCAGTGTGCCCCTGTGCTTTTAAGGAGGATTGAGCTACCTCCAGGCCCACAATTATCAATCCATTAGAATGCATGTACACCCACTGTGGAGAATCTCATACATTTACAAGGGTTAGGACTGCAGGTAATACAGGGTGCTGTGAAGGGGTTCCGGCAGCTTACATAGTTGCATACTTAGTCAGGTTGAAAAAAGACACAAGTCCATCTGACTTAACCATTAAAAAACAAAAAAACAGTAAAAACACAACCATACAATCCCATATACACAATAATATACCCACAGTTGATCCAGAGGAAGGCAAAAAACCCCAGCAAAGCATGACCCAATTTGCTGCAGCAGGGGAAAAAAATTCCTTCCTGATTCCCCCGAGAGACAATCGGATAATCCCTGGATCAACTTTACCTATAAATATTAGTATCCAGTTATATTGTTTATCCCCAAGAAAGAATCCAGGTTTTTTTTTAAAGCAATCTAGTGTGCTGACCAGAACCCCCTCTGGAGGGATTCTATTCCCCATTTTTACTGTGAATAAACCTTTCAGTTTTTGGAGACTACATCTCTTTCCCTCTAGACGTAAAGATTGCCCTCTTGTCCTCTGTGATGACCTTAAATTGAATAACTCAACACCAAGTTCACTATATGGACCTCTTATGTATTTATACATTTTGATCATATCCCTCCTTAATCTCCTCTTCTCAAGAGAGAATAAATGAATTTCCTCTAATCTTTCCTCATAGCTGAGCTCTTCCATGCCTCTTATTAGTTTAGTTACCCTTTGTCTGCACTTTCTCCAGTTCCCTAAAATCCATTTTGAGAACTGATGCCCAAAACTGAACTGCATATTCCATATGTCTTACTAATGATGTCTCTCTCTCTGGAGTCCAATCCATGCCTTTAACACAAGGAAGGACTTTGCTTGCTTTGGAAACCACAGCTTGGCATTGCATGCTATTATTAGGCTTATGATCTACCAGAACACCCAGATCCTTCTCCGTTATGGATTCTCCCAGTTCTACTCCCCCTAGTATGTATGATGCATGCATATTCTTAGCCCCCAAGTGCATAACTTTACATTTATCAACATTAAAACTCAATTGCCACAGCTTACTTATGTGTTTGCAAAGTTGTGCCAACTAAACCTCTGTTTTAACGCATACTCTTAGACAGGTTAATTCGGGTGGTAAGCAGAACTGGTTGGTGAGTTGAGTTGGGAATTTCTCTGCTTTTGTCTTTCATACGTCTGCCCTTCCATGTGCTCTTTGCTGTGAAGGCCAGTCATAGATGGGGCAGGGCCCATCTCTTTGTTACCAGCATTGCCTTCCTTCATTAAGGATACTCTAGATTTTGTAAACCATATAGAAGGGCTTTCAATCCCTCATGAAGCATTACGGGTAACCCTAGATGTGGAGGTGTTATATTCAAGTATTCCACATAATTAAGGCATTAACACAATACGTATGTTCCTAAGAGAGCAGCAGCATGCACAATGGGATTTCAATGAATTCCTCCTTCAACAATTGTACTATATACCTACACATAATTGGTTCACCTTCTCGGGTTCCCACTACCTCTAGGTTCAAGGCATTGCTATGGGCACTTGTTGTGCCCGTCTTATGCAAACTTGTACCTGAAGGGTGGGAACGTGGACTGTGGCAGGAGGAGTCCTATACTTATGCTGGTACCACTTTATTGATGAGATTTTTATAATATGGACCGGTACAGTTGAGGAACTCTTGAATTTTGTGGATAGTTTTAATATTAACACAGATAATCTCAAATTTACACTTACATACGATTTACATGAAAAAGGCATTTATGCCGAAACATGTAAAGAGGACTTGGTCAGCCCAGCTGCTATATACCTTATATGCCTGTCTTTCACGGATGTCTGTAAGTGTATCAGCTTTATTAACCTCCCTGGCGGTATGATTATGTCTGGAATTACATACCAAAAGCAGTACAATTCTTTTCATGGAAATTTGGCGTTATGTATTATAGGCCTACAATTCTTAGTAATTACTGACTTAAACCTGACCAAAACAAGACTCTAGTAGACATCCCAGATGTGATAAATTTGAAACACAAACACATGAATTATAATCGAATCAATAATATTATTTTATTATTTAATATATAATATATATAATAAAATTATATTATTGATTAGATTATAATTCATGCATTATATATTATATATAGATATGTGTGTGTGTGTGTGTATATATATATATATATATATATATATACACACACACATATATATATATATATAATATATAACGCATGAATTATAATTGAATCAATAATATAATTTTATATATATGTGTGTGTGTGCATATTATATATATATATATATATATATATATATATATATATATATATATATATATATGCATGTGTATATATATATATATATATATATATATATATATGCATGTGTATATATATATATATATATATATATATATATATATATATATGCATATATATATATATATAATATAATATAAAGTGTGTTTTGTGTAACGTTTTTTTTTTTTTTTTTTGAATTTCCCTCCCTAGTTCCGCTCCCATGCAGCATTGCTGCTGCAGGGAACGGAACTAGGAAGTGATCGTACCGACGGAGGGACGGAGGAGCGGCGGGACTCTCGGCTGGCGGTCACAGCAATGAGAGATCATCGCTGGATCGCCAGGAGAAGGTAAGAGAAGCTCCGCTGCGCTCTCTGCAATCCACCCCGAGCGTGACTCGGGGTTACCGCTCCTGCAATGAAAAATCAACCCCGAGTCACGCTCGGGATTACCGCTAAGGCGGTTAATAATAAATTGGCCTTAGCAATATTACGCTATATGTCCCTCCATTTCTTTTCGGATTTACCACCCACCATGTTGAAGGGGAATCTCTGATCAATTTTATCTGCTGGAGATTTGCATGGTTTCCATTGGAATCGGTGAAAATTTGTGGGGACACTCCGTCATTTCTAAGCCTGTTTGACTCCTATACCATAAGGTATTTGGGGTCCCATCCATCTGGTGAGCGCAACTTATTTTTACCTTCACTGGTGATGGGATTTGCTGCACTTATTTGATTTGCATCATTTCTATATGTTAGACTTTTTTCATTACCACTGTCAATTTTATATTTGTGTGGAATGTTTCCTGTGATTGGACAATTTACTTTGTTGGACTTTATTATTTTTTCCTAGCGCTGCACATATTTTTGTATTTTTATGATTTACAACAAGCTATTACCTTTCTAGATTTAAGAATCTTTATAGATATCAATCAGTGCATAGCCACGGGGTGGGCAATACATTGCTACATGCGGATAGCGCCCATCCTGTAGCATACCGTATGGACAATAAGTAAGACTTCAATGCAATTGTACACATTTACAGGATTTCAAACTACAAGCAGGACTGCTACATGCCCATCTGTTACAAAGAGGGTATAACAAAACCTTGCTACTGTCAGGGTGCCAGGAAACCAGACCACATGGGGATGCAGATAAAATAAAACAATTTATTGGAGCAAACAACAATAAACCCACAGCTAGAATGAGGAAGTTAGAGCAGGAACAAGCCGGGGTCAGGTCTAGAAGCAGGTAGTCATCAAAGCCGGGGTCGAGTGCAGAAGCTGGTAGTTTACCGATGCCAGGTCGTCTGCTGATGCGGGATCAACTGCCGATGCGGGGTCGAGAGCCAGGAGAGTCGCCAGCCAAGCCAGGTCATACACGAAGGAACACGGAGAACAGAAGACTGCTAGCAGAGATGCCCCTTGGAGCACAACAGCAAGGGCAAGGACTGCAACCCATCAGGTGATAAATATAGTCAGGTGTGCAGCATCATCACTGTGCAATCCCCAGGCAGCAGGCAAGTGATGATGCAATCAGAGTCTATAAGAGGCAGCAGTCTACACATGTTCAAGATGGCTGCCAACAGGAGGGCAAGGTAAGACATTGACAGCTACACAAGGCATATAATCGAGCCTTGAACCAAAGGAGAAATACACTACTTTGTAAACCCAATACCCTGCATAATGATAGTCCAACAGTAAAATGATTTTCCAAATTTTCATCCCAGCACCAGGAGTTGCGAAATGTCCTTAGCAGACATTGGCATATCCTACTGCACGACAGATGTATATCCAAATACGTTAAGGAATACCGTAGATATTATTTTGCAGAGCTTCCTCTATTTGTAAGCAAATAACATAAATGTATTATGTCCCCAAAAAACACTAAGTGCCGGTTCACACTAGGTCGCTCCGACTTAGGGGGCGACCTGTGAAGTCGCGTGCAGCGCGACTTCGGCGCAACTTTCACGGACTTCATAAAATGAATGGCAATGCAAGTCGCCTCCAGGTCACCCTGAAGTAGTACAGGACCCTTTTTCTAATTTGGAGCGACTTGTGTCGCTCCTATTAAAACCGGTCCTGTACTACTCAATGACTGCGACGGTGCACGACTTGCCAGGCTGACCAAGTCGCCTGACAAGTGGTATTAGTGTGAACCGGCACTAAGAAAGGCTATGACCGGGATTACACAGATGTGGCAGTTGTGATTTATGTCCCTAGGTAACCCAAGGCACACAATTTAACTTGCCCAATGGTGAACTGTTCAGGCAGTGTTTTCATGCAGATCGCAACACTCAAGGAATTGTATCTAATGCTTTGCCGATGTGGAAAAATGGTAATCCCAGTTAGCCGCCATATGAATCTGTATCACCGTTTTGACACTTCACACGTTTCATTCAAAATTTTGGAAATAATTCCCCGAGACCCAAGAGGGAGAAACTGGGATAAAAAGATCTTGCAAAAAGAGACACTCTGGATAGAGAGATTAAATGCAGTTCTTTATAGCTGCACTGATATTTATTTGTGTAACGTCACATAGGTCAAATACACTTAATATTTCAGGGCTGCGCAGGGTCAAAGCCTGTCACCTCGAGATAGGGACCTTGTACAGCCCCAAAATGTTGGTGTTTTTTAACCTATGTAAACAAATACGTATGAACCCGTAATATACAATGATTGCTGGTGACTCTTATTTCTTTGATTGATTCTGGAGAACGTTACATTAGACTACTGAAGATCACTAGTTTTACCAGCCTATTACAAATTAATGCTCCCACATGTATGCTGCCTTAAACCCCCTAGAAATTATTTGTACCACATTTGATATTTTTCTCTACTAATTGCATGATAAAAGATCACAGATAAAAAACACATGGAAATAGACAAGAATTAGACAGCAGAAGTAGAGTGAAAGAAAAAAAAAATAGTCAGTGTAAAGAATATTTTCTTTAACTACTTGATGCCAAATCATGTACATGTCTGCAGCTGTATGCCATAATCACAGTATTTCTTTTTTTTCAGCCAGTGATATTCTTTCATCCAAAAGCAATCCTAGTGGCTGATTAGCCACTGAATTGCTTTTACAGGTGGCAGGAGAGGGCCCCCCTTCTGCTACCCACTGGCACTTTTCTAGACTGTCCTGTGAAATCGGGGAGCCCGGTATCCAATCCGATGTTGCCGACAGGTTATCATAGAGTTGGCAGAGGACTAATAGCTCCCTGGCTGTCTCTATGGTCTAGGAGGTCAAAAGCAACATCACGTTGATTGTCATGAGATGCAGCTGTCCCACACTGGCTCTAAGACTAAGGACTGAGTGATCACTTTCAATCACTGCTCTCCGCTCTGCCCCTCCAGCTCTCACTGGAACACCGGGCTGGGGAGGGGTGGGCACGACTGGCCCTGACTCTCAGCTGTCAGACAGGAGAGCGGATCCTGACAATATTGTAGGGATTCTTCCAGAGCCTTGCATGGCTCTGCCCTTCACCTTATAGCGGCAACAACCCTCTGGTTTACAGGAGAATAAAAAAAAGTGTACTCCTGTGACCCACAAGAGAAGTATGGCAAACAAAACTTTGGCCATACTTCTCTTTTAACTGGCTTAAATAGTCACAAAAACACAGACTACTGTCGGCACAATACCTGCCAAAGGGCCACATTTCGGAAAGGAAAGGATTTTTTGGGGGGGTTGTAGCAGGGATTAGAGTGGAGGCAGAGCACAAGCGAGAAAAAACTGGTATTTTATGCTCTCTGCCATAAGGTTTCCGCATTACTTTCATTACTTTTTTTTCACATAGAGGAGTCTCTTTAAGTAACCCAAAAAGACCCTAATGAAAAAAAAAAAAAAAAAAAACAAAGATAAGTAACCAGTAAGCATTTACCAATAACGTTTCATTTCTCATCAGAAATAATTGAATAAAATTACTAATTGCAACAGCATTCCTGCATGCAGTTGGCCAATCTTTAGCTGCGCCAGTGAGCAAGTGTAAAATACCATAAAAAATTGGGAATACTTACTTTGTGATAACCATGTGCAAATTACTCTCAATATATTTTTACTTACATTATAAAGAGGCAGCGATGTACAAAATTAATGTAATTAATTTCATAGACAGCTACGATCCACAAATGTGCAAGGCCTGAACATAAACTATAATTATGTTGTGTCTACACAGCAATAACTTCTAAGCTTCATAAATCATTACTGCTGGCCCATCAAATACTGCAGGATAATGAACTCTTTCAAAGGCTAGCACAATATTTTATCGTTGCTCATGGCAAAGTATCGTTCACATAATATAAACATGGTATGTGATAAAAATGAGAAAAAAAAAAAAACTGCTGTGTCCAGACAAGTTTTATACAATTCAAATTTAATAATGAACTGCCATTTCTTACAGATTCATCCCTGGACTCTAATTGGGTATTTTTTTTAGTTTATATTACTTTGTGAATGTGTAATGTACAGTATGAGTAGGGGTGTTTAATAAGAAGTAACTGGTATTTAGAGGTTTTGTCTTGCAAGCTTTTTTTAAAAAGACCCTTGCTATTCTTTTTGCTATCTCATTTGACAGTATTTGTGCATAGAGCAGTGATCTCCAAACTGTGGCCTGGGGGCCAGATGCGGCACTTTGGTTGCTTTTGTCTGGCCCTTGGGACATTATTTCATCCACTGATACCAACAATGAGGCATAATTCCTCCCACTGACACCAACGATGGGGCACAATTCTTCCCAATGACACCAACCCGTGGGAGACAGTTCTTTACAGTGACACCAACAATGGGGCACAGTTTCTCTCAATGACACCAACAATGGGGCCCAACGATATCAGTGATGGGGCACAATTCCTCCCAATGACACCAACGATGGGGAAACAATCCTCTCAATAATACCAACGATGGGGGACAATTCCTCACAATGAAACCAACAATGGGACACAGTTTCTCTCAATGACACCAACAATCGGGCCTAATGACATCAGTGATTGGGAACAATTCCTGCCAATGACATCAAGGAAGGGGCACGATTTCTTAACCTCCTTGGCGGTAATCCGCGTGACTCGGGGTTGATTTTTCATATCAGGAACGGTAACCCCAAGTCACGCTCGGGGTGGATTGCAGAGAGCGCAGCGGTGTTCTCTTACCTTATCCTGGCTATCCAGCGATGATCTCTCATTGCTGAGATCGCCAGCCGAGAGTCCCGCCGCTCCTCCGTCGGTCTGATCACTTCCTAGTTCCGTTCCCTGCAGCAGCAATGCTGCATGGGAGCGGAACTAGGGAGGGAAATTAAAAAAAAAAAAAAACGTTGCACAAAACACAAAACACATTTTATATTATATATATATATATATATATATATATGCATATATATATATATATATATATATATATATATATATATATATATATATATACCGGTATATATATATATATATGCATATATATATATATGTGTATATATATATATATATATATATATGCACACACACACATATATATATATAAAATTATATTATTGATTCAATTATAATTCATGCGTTATATATTATATATATATATATATATATATATATATATATATATATACACACATATATCTATATATAATATATAACGCATGAATTACAATCTAATCAATAATATAATTTTATTATATATATTATATATTAAATAATAAAATAATATTATTGATTCAATTATAATTCACGTGTTTGTGTTTCAAATTTATCACATCTGGGATGTCTACTAGACTCTTGTTTTGGTCAGGTTTAAGTCAGTAATTACTAAGAATTGTAGGCCTATAATACATAACGCCAAATTTCCATGAAAAGAATTGTACCGCTTTTGGTATGTAATTCCTGACATAATCATACCGCCAGGGAGGTTAAAATGACACCAATGATGTGGCCCAATGACACCAATTAATTTTTCTCATTGGTGTTGGGACCTTTTCCATTCCCACTGACCACAGTCCGCCCCCATAAAGTCTGAAGGACAGTAAACTGGCCCTTTGTTTAGAAAGTTTGGAGCCCCCTAGCATAGAGGCTGTTCTAGGATTTTTATTGCATCATCTCCCACATAACAGCTTCTTAGCTATTCTAAGATATCAAGATAAGAAACTGTGAAAAAAATGACTTCAGGTCCAGAGCTCCACAGTGTGCCGGAGTGCAGAAAATCTGCTCAAATAAATGCACTAGAACAACAGTGGAAAAAGTGAGTGTTCAAAAGTAATGTCTCCAGATTTCTGACAAAGTGCCTCCATACCTTAACTCACCGCAGATGTGCATGTGCATGTATATTGTTTCTCTTCACCTTCTCTTTGTTGAATTAGGGTCCAAATGCTAAGCACTGGGCACAAAAACTCTCATTTTAGTGTATTACTCAATATCCACAGAGGATACCAATCCACTTTTGTGTACACAAATGTCTTATAAAACCCAGATATTACCATATAAAAAAATAGCAGTGACATAATCACTGTGCTGTACATAGCCTGTGCAGAGAGCAGAGCTGTGGGAGCGACCCAGCAGTCCCAACTACTACAGGATTGATGCAGAGAACTACATATAGGAAGGGGGTGGATACAAGACCAGTCACCTTGGACAAGAACAGGGAGCAGCAGTGACCGGTCTTCATTACAAGAAGCTACTGCACAGGGACAAAGTTTCGCATTGGCTTACTGCACAGATCTGTAGAAAATACAAAGCACACCAAAATTCAAGTAAGGGTACACATGGCTGTTTTATTTAGACTATATTTACTTATCCAGGAATCCAGCTTTAATTGTGCGTTTGTTGTATAGTGTCCTTGTAGTAAGTAGGGCCCTATTCTTTTTAATTATAAAACAATTTTGGCTTCTATAGACCCATCTCTTTGTGCAAATTATGTTGGTTTTATTTTTGATTCTATACTTACTAGACTGCATGTGCCTTCATTTAACCACTTTACCCCGCCCACCGTGCATATACTGCGGCACTCAGCCGCTGCTGGGCAAAGCGATGTATACGTACGTCGCTCACTCATCCGCCTGTGGGGGGCGAGCGCGTACCGGCGGCACTGCGCTCCCACTCGTTCCCTGGGGAGCTAGCGCGTGTGACCGGCAGCTCCGATGGGCGCCGGTCACTCACGATCTCCCGCAGTAGAGGGAGAAAGACAGACGGCTGATGTAAACACAGCCATCTCTCATTCTCCCTTAGATCATCACAGAGGCTATGCGATCCTGCTATCTAGGATCGCATGTCTCTGTGGTGATCTAACAAGCCACGCCCCCTGACAGTTAGAAACATGCACCTAGGGACACTTAACCCCTTGATCACCAATAAAGTTAACCCCTTCCCTCCCAGTGTAATTTTGACAGTAACAGTGCATATTTATAGCACTGATTACTGTAGTAATGTCACTGGTACCCCCAAAAGTGTCAAAAATGTCAGTTAGGGGTCTGATCTGTCCGCTGCAATGTCGCAGTCCCGCAAAAAAAATTGCAGATGGCCGCCATTACTAGTTTAAAAAAAAAAACGTAGTTAGTAAACACAATAACTTTTGCGCAAACCAATCAAAATACACTTATTGCGATTTTTATTACCAAAAATATGTAGCAGAAAACAAATTGGCCTAAAATGTAAAAAAATTTTGATTTTCACATTTCTTTTTTTTTTTTACATTTCATATAAAAAAAATTTAAAATAATTTTATTTTTTCAAAATTGGCGCTCTTTTTTTGTTTATAGTGCAAAAAATAAAAATCGCACAGGTGATCAAATACCACCAAAAGAAAGCTCTGTTTGTGGGAAAAAAACATTCATTTGGGTACAACATCGCACGACCGCGCAATTGTCCATTAAATTCACGCAGTGCCGAATCCTAAAATAACGCCTGGATAATGAGCAGCCAAATCTTCCGGAGCTAAAGTGGTTAAAGGTCTAATAGTATATGAGTCTCCACATCTGTCTTGATGTTTTGGGTCACTGTCTTAGCGGTAGACATGTGCTATTTGTTTAGTTACGAATCAAAATTCGGACAAAATTTTTATTATTTGGAGATTCATATGTATCAAAATCTCCAGATCAAAATAGTAACGAATCCTAAATAAATTATAACGAAACAATGAAATTTATTCCTATTGGTTTATTTCATTCAGACGTTTTGTTAATGTTTGAAGCATCCCAAAAATGTAATGTCATAATGAATGATCCGAATTGATTTGGATCCATTTAATTTTTATGTTGCATTAACAATTTTCATTAATATAAAAAAATGCACTACATTTTTAATGGAAACATATTACAATAAATACAGTGTTTGCATTGGATGGAGGTGGATCCATCAGAATCTCTGAATCATAACATAATAAATAAGTCCTAAATTAATTTCACTCCATTTATTACGTTAACAGAAACAGAGAGCATAAATAATCTCTAGAAATAACTAACACATTAAAACGAATAGAGCCAATCTTCCAAAATAACTTCTGAAATTTGAATCGATTCGGAACAATAAATATAAAAAACAAATAATCCGAAACTGAACAATTTTTCAGTCAGGCACATCACCTAGTGGGGATAGAAAAAGAACCCTTATTATTGTGGAACTATCTCTACTGATGGCTTTAAACTATATAGTGAACTTAATTTGCCTCATCATGCCTTTTGGTCAAATTAAAAAAAAAAAAAAACTTTACTTATCTTTACTGCTTTTTATTTGTGATATTAATAATTTGCTAACATGAGAAAGCCTTTGACAGGGTGGATTGGGACTTCATGATTGAGACAATAAAGGATCTTGGAATGGGACCAAAGATGATACAGTGGATAGGCGCACTATATAAAAACCCCACTGCAACTGTTAGGCTCGGTTCACACTAGGGCGACCTGTGAGGCGACCTGGTCACCTCACAGGTCGCCGCAGGTCGCCTCCCATAGGGAAGCTGCGGACCCGTTCTAATAGGAGCGACACAAGTCGCTCCGACCTAGAAAAAGGGTCCGGAGCTTCTTTGGGGCGACCAGGAGGCGACCGCCATAGACTTCAATGTTATGAAGTCCGTGGCGGCCGCTCCGAGGTCGCGGCGTGCTGCTCGCACCGCGACCTCGGAGGTCTCCACCCGAAGTAGCGTCGCGGTAATGTGAACCGGCGCTTAGGCTACATTCACACCTGAGCGTAGCGTTTTCGCGCGTTTTTTACTGCGATTTTCCCGCGATTTTTACCGCGATTTTACTGCGATTTTTACCGCGATTTACAGGCGTTTTTTGTGCAGGCGTTTTTTGATTGAATAGATACCAATGGTAATTTGCCCAAAAAGAAGCTCATGTACTTTATTGAGTGTTGGGCGTTTTGTAAACAGCGTCAAAACGCTCAGATGTGAACAGGGGCCATTGAAATGAATAGGATTTGTCTTGTTGGGCGTTTTGAGAGCTGATCCTAGAGCAGAAAAACTCCCCAAAAACGCCTAGATGTGAACGGAGCCTTAAGTTAAATGGGGGATTATCATCAAAGTTCGAAATGAACAACAGGATGAGGCAGGGATGCCCTCTCTTGCCCATGTTGTTTGTTTTAACGTTAGTACCATTATTGGCAAAATAAGGCAAAATAGGGACAAAGGGGTTGTAAAAGTGGGACAAAAAGAGCATAAAATTGCAGCATACGCTGATGATGTTTTGTTTTACATTACTAATCCCAGAATTACCCTCCCAAATGTCCTAAAAGAGCTAAAAGAATATGGTGAGCTATTGAACTTTAAGATTAAGAAATCTTGAATATAAGGTTAAACAGTGAGGAAGAACAAGCGCTGAAAAGTTATTTCCCATTCACCTGGGCAAAATCTAAATTAAAGTATCTTGGGATATATATAACTCTATTAATAGAAAATCTTTACCAGGCTAATTATATACCCCTATTAAATGAGAAAAAAGGATATTAGAAATGGTTTCAATCACCAAGTATCATGGGTGTGGAGGATAAATATGGTTAAGATGTTTTTTTTGCCCAAGATCCTATATAAGTTTCAAATGTTACCAATTGATATACCACCTGCTTTCTTTACGATTATAAAAGCAATGATATTAAATTATATCTGGCAAAGGAAGAAGTCAAGGGTGCAGTATGTGGTTCTCACTAGGAATAAATCACAAGGAGGGTTTTTAGCACAGAATTTACATAAAACCACACTCAACTAAATAAAACGATATGGATTCCACCAAAATTTAGGGAAATACAACAAGAAGCACTTGTAATGACAAGAGTGGTGTATAAGATTTGGGATAGGGTTAACAAACAGTTTAATTGGAAAAATAATTCCCCCCTTGATATAACTGGAAGGCACAAAGTACTTTGCACCTGGAAATTAGATACATTTTAATAATTGGATAGGAAACACACAGCTAAAAGATATTATTCACAATGGTGACATAAGGACATATCAAGAATTAAATTTAAGTAAAATGATCTGAAAGTAAATGAATGGAGGTATCTCCAGTTGAAGCATTTTGTAAGGTCTTTACCACAGCCAATTAGATCTGAGAAAGATCTAATTATGGTGGAAGAATTATGCAATTCGACTAATAGGCCAAAACATAGCATATCTCAAATATACAAAATGCTAACAGAGGGGACATGTTTGGAAAAGCCTCCATGTTGGAGAGGATTTGGGGGTCTAGGGACGATGTTCCACATTTGGTAGGATTGTCCCAAGATCCGAGATTACTGGATGAAAGTCCGGGAAATTATGGAGGTCACTGATGATCCATGGCTATGCTTGTTTCATAAAACAACAACACCATTAAACAATATAGAACTACAATGCTTCCAATCATATTGAAAGCAGCAAAAGGAGTTATACCAAAAAAATGGCTGGCAGGTGAGAGTCCAACCTTTAAGGAATGGTGCAGTAGAATTGACCATGTTTATAACATGGAGTATATTGGTAGGAGGGAAGAGGAACAAAATAAATTGATCGCTAAAAAAAATGGGGAAAATGGGTAGATTTTAAAAAATCCAGTAAATACGTAGAAATCAGTACAATGGATCCATTGTACCAATAGGATTACTGTTAAACTAGAGGATAGACAGGAAGTGACATCAAATTGAATATTGATTTATAAAGGTAGAAAGGTGGGGTGGAAAGGGAGAGGGGGAGGGAGGGAAGGAGGGGGTATGGGGTTTATTGAAATTATGAGAAGTGCTTTATGAAATGTTTTTCCATTCTTCATATTTAATGTAAACAGTATTAAAAATTAATACAAATTTATATGGAAAAAAAAAAAAAATATATATATATATATATATATACATATATATATAAATATATATATATATACAGTGGGTACGGAAAGTATTCAGACCCCCTTAAATTTTTCACTCTTTGTTATATTGCAGCCATTTGCTAAAATCATTTAAGTTCATTCTTCTTCCTCATGAATGTACACATAGCACCCCATACTGACAGAAAAACACAGAATTGTTGACATTGTTGCAGATTTATTAAAAAAGAAAAACTGAAATATCACATGGTCCTAAGTATTCAGACCCTTTGCTCAGTATTTAGTAGAAGCCCCCTTTTGATCTAATACAGCCAGGAGTCTTTTTGGGAAAGATGCAACAAGTCTTTCACACCTGGATTTGGGGATCCTCTGCCATTCCTCCTTGCAGATCCTCTCCAGTTCTGTCAGGTTGGATGGTAAATGTTGGTGGACAGCCATTTTTAGGTCTCTCCAGAGATGCTCAATTGGGTTTAAGTCAGGACTCTGGCTGGGCCATTCAAGAACAGTCACGGAGTTGTTGTGAAGCCACTCCTTCGTTATTTTAGCTGTGTGCTTAGGGTCATTGTCTTGTTGGGCCCAGTCTGAGGTCCAGAGCACTCTGGAGAAGGTTTTTGTCCAGGATATCCCTGTACTTGGCCGCATTCATCTTTCCCTCGATTGCAACCAGTCGTCCTGTCCCTGCAGCTGAAAAACACCCCCACAGCATGATGCTGCCACCACCATGCTTCACTGTTGGGACTGTATTGGACAGGTGATGAGCAGTGCCTGGTTTTCTCCTAACATACCGTTTAGAATTAAGGCCAAAAAGTTCTATTTTGTTCTCATCAGTCCAGAGAATTTTATTTCTCACCATCTTGGAGTCCTTCAGGTGTTTTTTAGCAAACTCCATGCGGGCTTTCATGTGTCTTACACTGAGGAGAGGCTTCCGTCGGGCCACTCTGCCATAAAGCCCCGACTGGTGGAGGGCTGCAGTGATGGTTGACTTTCTACAACTTTCTCCCATCTCCTGACTGCATCTCTGGAGCTCAGCCACAGTGATCTTTGGGTTCTTCTTTACCTCTCTCACCAAGGCTCTTCTCCCCCGATAGCTCAGTTTGGCTGGAGGGCCAGCTCTAGGAAGGGTTCTGGTCTTCCCAAACGTCTTCCATTTGAGGATTATGGAGGCCACTGTGCTCTTAGGAACCTTAAGTGCAGCAGAAATCTTTTTGTAACCTTGGCCAGATCTGTGCCTTGCCACAATTCTGTCTCTGAGCTCTTCAGGCAGTTCCTTTGACCTCATGATTCTCATTTGCTTTGACATGCATTGTGATCTGGAAGGTCTTATATAGACAGGTGTGTGGCTTTCCTAATCAAGTCCAATCAGTATAATCAAACACAGCTGGACTCAAATGAAGGTGTAGAACCATCTCAAGGATGATCAGAAGAAATGGAAAGCACCTTTGTTAAATATATGAGAGTCACAGCAAAGGGTCTGAATACTTAGAACCATGTGATATTTCAGTTTTTCTTTTTTAATAAATCTGCAACAATGTCAACAATTCTGTGTTTTTCTGTCAGTATGTGGTGCTATGTGTACATTCATGAGGAAGACGAATGAACTTAAATGATTTTAGCAAATGGCTGCAATATAACAAAGAGTGAAAAATTTAAGGGGGTCTGAATACTTTCCGTACCCACTGTATATATATATTCCCCTTTATCCTTCTACCTTTTGAATCACAAACATTGTTTTTTTTTTTTTTGTTGGATAGTACATTTCTTGTGTACTGCTCCCAATACACAATGATAAAATTGTATAAATGGAGCTTTCATTAATCTTTTTGATACCAACGCTACCAGCTCATGTGTTTATTAATGCATGTCTGGAGGAGCTTGTGGTCATCTGTTGTAAAAAGTCCCACGGTGCAGCCAATGCACATAGCAGGAACATGTAATTTCATGTGTGATGCTCCTAATGCACAATGATAAAAATGTATAACTTGATTATTCATTAATCTTCTTGATGCCAAACACTTCCAGCTCATTGTATGAATGTATATCTAGAGGAACTTGAAGCCACCTTATGTGAAAAGTCCCACAATGCAGCAAATGCACATGAACGTATAAACTCAGCAACATGCATGTGTATGAGATCTTGTTCCCTAGACTTCTTTACTGACTTTAACTAGCAGTGAATGGTATGATGACTGTATAAAAGGTCACTGTTGTTATGCATAAAAGGCATTGGTTACAATTATCCACTAAAATAAATATTTCAGATTGTAGATATTCAAATCTATATACAAATAAAGACCTTAAATTAGTATTGTTTGTGAGGGTACTAGTTTATACTATAATTTGTTCAGTATAGCTACTTTAAAGATTAGTTCATTAGAGGTTTTATTTGATTTATACAAATTTTAAGTATGGTTATTACTTGATATGTTATACAATCTTTCAATATACTCCTATCTTATTTATTTTCTTAAAAAAAAAAAAAAAAAAAAAGGCTTGGCAGAAAATTACCTAAACCAGGACTTTTGCCAAAAATGTGCTGAGGGTTTAACCTACACTCATCTATCTAGTGGAATTTACTATTATATTGACAACTTAACTTAATGTTACTATTTGTTTGTTTATGGTATATACTGGGTTCTGAAGAAGCTTGCCAAAAGCTGGGCAGGCGAAACATGTTAATCCAGCGATGCACTACCCACGACCCCTGGAGCACATCGTCCTACAGTAAGAGGACGAAGGCAAAAGCAGCTCCAGGAAATAAACAAGACAGCCGCAGTAACGGAACTCCCATTTGGGAACACACCTGAACAGAAAGAGCCGCCAGGGCTCACGGAGACAAACAAGCTCCGTGCTGACAGGCAGCGCATGCAGCAGGGAAGATGGCATGAAAATTGCCGATACTCCTCTTTAGCTTGAAGGTGTATAATGAACTGTAAGTTGGCTATATGCCAATACACTATCCCTGCCAGCTGCCAGAGTGCTTAACCTCAAAGGGGTGGTCTCCCTTCAGGTATATCTGCCCTACGCCTGTCCATTTAAATGCATGTGCTTCCATTGTTGGGAGACTCACAGCATTTAGAGTTAGGACCACAGAAAATGGGGTGCCTTGTCGGGGCTCTCTGGCTTACGCATGTATTTGCAGATGTGTGCGACTAAACCCCTGTTTTTAATGCATACTGTTAGACAGGTCAATTTGGTTGGTCACAGTTGGTAAGGAGAGCTTGGAATCTTTTTGTGTCTTGTTACATGCTTAACCTCGATCCCTGATCAATCATTACACTGAACGGCCACTAGCTGAGACAGCCAGCTGAGGAGACATTTAGACACACAGGATTCCAGTCCCTCAAAGATCATCTCAGCCACAGACTGAATGATTGGCCCCAGCATATATGGAGCATATATAGACTCACTAAGGGATACCTTGCCATCCCCTGGAGCCCTTGCTACATGCACAACCCCATGTCAAGCAGCATGTACCTTCACCTGCCTCCTCCACCTGAGAGACTGATATTGCTCTGATGAGCAAATCACCAGATTGACATCACAACCCCAGACAGGGGAAAATCTCACCCTTGCATTTGTGGTTGTGCCCATGGGTCCTGTATGTGCTTACATTAAACTGATAACAACGTTGTTATTGTGGTGTTTTGGTGGAGATTTGCCACAATTGTTTTTATTGAATCTTTGAGCCCAATAAATACTATATCTTACTATACTATAGCGGGAAATTTTTGCATATCTTTCTGCATTTGGAATTTTTTCCAGTAGGTTGACCCACTCATATATCAGATTGTGGAATGGCAGATGCCTCAATCAGTCCCACTGCAATTACCCTAGTTAGGGTGAGTCCCTTTTGATCCATTGTTTTTTCTCATGGTATATACTGGGCCTACTTGATTGTGACACGGACAACCTGTCTTTATGATACTCATCACTACTGACTCTGATGCTAGTTTATTGTTTTTTTTTTGTATGCTAATTTTTTCTCAATAAAATTATTGTGAAAGAAAGGAGAAGCAGCACAATGATGAGGGCATCTCTCTGTCATTCTCCTACCTCGTCCTATCAGCACGCTCCCCGTCAGCACATGGACTGTTTGGCTCCTTGTGCTGCTTCTTCCACTCACAATCCAGCCCTTCTCTATAGGGACTGCAAGCTGATAAAAATAAAGAACTACGGCGCTACTGGTATGCTACTAAATGACAGGGAAGTCCGTTTTTTTAATATATAAAACAAAAAAACATTAAAAGTAAGATAATAAAGTTAATACAGATGGTGGCAACTGCTCTTAAACAGGTCCTGAGTACCTAATACACTTATAAATAAACAAAGAAAGAGAAATGGAGGCGCCCTCTTTCTTTGTGTATTTAACTGCAATCTGATGTCAAGACAAATTCAGATACACTGCTTTCACCAAAAAAAAAAAAGAATTAGGGTAATCAGGTCATATATGTCTCTGTACAACATCTTATAGATTGGCAAAATGGTTATGCATAAACATAGCAAGAAAAGCTCCAAATGCATAATGGAAATGTTTTTTTTCCCTTGTTCAGCCATTAAGAGCTACGGCATGCTAGGAAGGAAGTGCTGCAAGAGCACAAAATAAAACCAATGTACATTTACAAATATGGTTTCAAATACCTCCAACCTAATACACCATATTTTATCAGACAAAAGGTTTTGCTGTGCTGTTGTTATGGTATTTTAGAATTTTAGTGTTCTTTTGTAATAAAAAAAAACCTGTCTTAAAATAAAATGTAAGGTTGTGCTTGGATAACGTCCATTACGCATGATAAAGTACATTTTTGAAGTTGATTTTTAAATTGACCAACAAATGGCTCTTTAGAGATATATAACCTTGTCTAGAGCCGAAGTGTAAACACGTTAGAATCACACAGACAATCAATGCTTTCTCTGTTTCTCTGAGAACATTGAAATCCCAATAAAGATGTACCAAGAGAATGTCGTCTTCTGGGAATGCTGTAATCTGAGCAGTTTAGAGGTCACTAACAACCTTTTAGAACAGAATTTTTTTCTGCAGTTCAGAGAACATATGGGACTTTTCCAAGAGCTCCGAAAACTGCTTTCCAGCTCTTAAAACGATCAGAGAGTAACTGTAAAATTGCCCAATTTCCTATGCAGCCTGTATTTGGCTCTGGCTATCTCTCCTGCAGTATGAAAATTCTTTCCTAAAATCACATTTAGACATCTGACATATGTTTAAAGGGATTGTTCACCTTTACCACAAAACTGACTATGCGGATAAGGGCCATCTGTAGATAAAAATAAACTGCAGCCCTAACCAAAGATGCATAAAGCCCCTGCTATAGGTGTAGGCCATTTACATACCTTATGAAGCCTGACTGGAATACTCCCAGGTGGTTGCTAAGTGAGGCCTAGTCGTTACTGCTCACCTCCACCACCACAGGAGCAAGCTCTCAAATGCTGAGCTCAGAGCTACTGCAGCAGGGGAGAGAAGGAGTATGTGAGGGGGTTTGAATCAGAGAAAGAGTTCACTCCTGTGATGATGAAGGTGAGCAGTAACGACTAGGCCTCATTTAGCAACGTCTTTGTAGTACCTAGCAACATCCTGGCAGTATTCCAGTCTGGCTACATAAGGTATGTAGATGACCTACACCTGTAGCAAGGGCATTATTCATCTTTAGTCAGAGCTGCACAGTTTCTTTTAATCTACAAATATCCCTTACCTGCATAGGCAGTTGTGAACTATCCTTTAAACACTCCAACCTCTTCTTTGCAGTCTAAACACTTGCTCTCAATCAGCATCAAGCATATAACATATTTAGCTTAAGAAGGCTGCATATATGAGTTTTATCTCATTCATAGTTTAGCAGCTACTGTAAGCACTCCCACCACCAGCCTGATCTGTAATTTCAGCCCACAGGCAGAAGATGATGGAAATTTAAAGTGCTAAAACCCTGAAATAAAAAAACGGCAAGTGCACATCTAGGCACTGACCAGCATTGTTGTATGTATTTGTTTTAAACCCTGAAGTTGCTTTGCATTCCAGCTTTAAAAAAAAATATTCTCCCTCAGTTCTTGCTTTGTAGGCCCCCATGCAGCCACCTCTGCGTGCACACACTTTGCTTGGACTGCAGCAAAGTATCCCGTGCATCCAATAGTTGTAGAGCCAGCAGCAGCAAGCCAGTATCCTTCTCCCCCCCTCTTCCATCCTCCAGCAGCTTGATTAACAGCAGCTTGAGCCTGTACTGTCCAATTGAGTGGTGTCCTGTGACATGATCTGTGTACCTTCTTTTTTTTTTCTTGTTTGAAAATTACACTTTAAATTTACTGTGCAAAAATAGTAATAATACCCAATTGTTTGGTAAAATATAAAAGATGATGTTATGCTGAGTAAATAGATACCGAAAATGACATGCTTTAAAATTGCATCTACCCTTGGAATGGCACCAAACTACAGTACCTAAAAATCTCCATAGGTGATGCTTTAAAAGCTTCTAAAGGTGGGGCGCATGAGCGGCATGAAACTGGAAGGAAGTCCGTAGTCGGAGCTCTGTAGGTAATGGCTGCTTCCATCGACTCCCCAGGGCCATACAGACTTTGTTTCTCCCCCATTTTCTCACGCCTGGGGGAAAGTCTATCAAATGCGGACACCCCAGAGTCAAGAAAAAGACTGCACAGAGGTTCCTTACGAACTCTCTTCTTCGCGTGCAGGAACAAGTGAAAATGCCTCAGGATGGCACCCAGCCGGACCCTCCAGGCATGAGGGCTCAGGACACCATGGCCTCTCCAGCACACTCAGCAGACAGTGAGTATTGGTTGCACCTTACTAAAGCAGACCTGGATGATAGTCTTATAGCCAAATATGAGAAGATGGCAAATACATTCCAGACGGAACTTGATAAATCTGCCACGGTTCTCTCACGAGAACTGGCAGCCCTGGGCAACCGTACAGACATGCTTGAACCCTAGCATGACAAATTGCACCTAGCTTTTTCTGACCTAAGGAAGGAACATGAGACTCTGTCTGAAACGGTTGTGCAGCTCCAGGCTCACTTCAAGGACCTAGACAATAGGAACACATGGAACAATCTCAGAACCCGTGGGGTCTTAGAATCAGTAACAGACTTATAGACTGCTGCTCAGAAGGTCTTCCTCTTTTTGCTCCCTGAGACCCTCTCTTCCTCTTTCATGTGACAGGATCCACAGAGCATTACACCCGAAGCTCCCACCTGACAAGCCACCCAGAGACATTGTATTATGCCTCAAGGACTTTCTTATTAAGGAAGAGATCCTCCGGGCTTTCCGATCTAATCTTTACATCCAACTTGATGGGAGCCTAGTTCAGCTGTACCCTGATATCTTCTCCCCTGCTACACTGGAGAAACGATGCAGGATGAAGGAGGTCACATCGGCCAACGCAGAAAGAAGGAGGTCATATCGGTCCTCCAAATGGCAAGGATTCGTTACTGCTGTGGTTTTCCCTTTAAGTTACAGGTCCCTCACAACGTGACCACCTACACAGTGTTTAACGTGTAAAAAAGGAAGGAGCTATTGGTGAAACTGGGCCTTCTGGCAGCAGAGGAATTACCTAGGATGCCCTCGACCCCACGTCCTTCTGCAATCTGGGCCACTCCTTCACCGAGGAGAGACTGCCGTAGACAACGCCATCATGCTGGATGTCTAATGGCCTAAGACCACAAGGTTCCTGATAAACACTGGGAATTTTTCCTGTGTTTGTTTAGTTATTGCTTGTGGATAGATAGCGGGACTGTTTCTTCAGATCAGCATGCTCATAAGCTTTGGGTATACCCCCTGATAGGTGAAGACCCGGTACCACCCGGTACCGCCCGTCTGGTTGTCCCCCTACTCTACATTTGATCAATTCCAGTTGGAACTGACTTGAACTGGTATCTTGGGTAGCATTATCCTTGGGTGTGCTACCCTCGGTTCACTATTCTTTTGATGCTTTACCAGGTATTTTGATCTAAAAGGTTCATTGCATTGTAACGGACTGTGAAGTCCAGGATACTGTTTTTTCTTGGTCGGAGGCACTCTTACCCTGGGACCGGCTTCCGATCATGTATCCAGCAAATGTAAGGGGGAATCTAAATGCTAAATGTGTTTCAAAAAAATCTCAACTATTTGCCCAACCTTAACCTCTTTCTACCCCCTTAAAGCTTAAGCCTAGTACACACCGGTCAAATGTCAGGCGGCATCAGACGGTTGAATAGAAACCGCCCAACATTCAGTCCGTGTGTACTGAAGCTGGCCTGACAGAAGGTGGCCATTCAGTTGGCTTCTAGGGGCATGACCAAAAAAGGTCTGCCGAACAGCTCCTGATTGGCTGAGGATGCTGACCAGAGTGTTTTTGGGGGGGGGGGGGCAGTCCCCAGTCCCCCTGTCAGAATACAAAAGCACAGCAGGGGAAATCAATCCTCCTGAGCTGTCTGTTTTTTTCCATTTAGTTATTCATTTAGCTGGGTTAAAAAAAAAAAAAAAAAAAAAGTAGTGTGTACCAAGTTTAACGGTATGTGCGGCTTTAATTACAACATACTGAACATACGCGTCAATAGGTGGCCAAGGTTTCTGTGCTGAGAGCAAGCTCACTGCACGCTCTCAGCACAGGGACCAAGCTGTCACAGTGTTCACATGATCGCCAATACCTCCGATCCCTCCATGTGTACTGACCCTATTAAAGGGCAAGGGGTTCATTATGCCCCCAAAGTTTTGACAGCATTTATATGCATCAGAGGACAGAAGGTTACATTCTCTTACCCAGTGGCAGGTGGCTGTATCTCAAAGACTGGTCGTTGCATGTCTACCGACTGTCCCAGAAGGAGCCTGGCTGTTTCTTGTGGGTCATATGGCTTGTCATAGTTCTGGAGAAAGAAAACATAAAATACAAAATATATTTCAAAATAGTAATGACATGTAGAGGTGTTATGGTAAAATCATGATTTTCTGATATTTGAAAACTATGTTTCATAATTCTTCAAACTTGGAAGGTGAGTGGCTGATTAACCCCATACCCCGTAGAAATGGTAGTGGTTAACTCATTTGAATGAATCCATTAGACCACTGAAACAATCATTTTTATTGGAAATGGGGAAACTGGTGACTGATGCATGACAAAATACATAAAATATAGAAATTATATTATAATTTATAAATTATATTAATATAGAAATTAAACTATTCCAGTACTTTGTCATTTGTTACATTTCTGTATTCCTGCAAACATAGGATGCAGTTTTATGAGTTTTTAGAATATAAATGAATATACAACCCTGTGTATATATACATAGAATATATATATAGAATACAGGAAGTTCTGCAATAGGTTTTCTATATATCTTTGCCATCCAGCTTTCCTTTAGACACGTTTTATTGTTCATTAATGTCAACCTCTTAAATCATGGATGGCTCTAATCAGCTAAATAATTGTGCCCCGATTATTCCTAGAACAAAGCTCCGATCCATAATCTGCCAAATTTCCCTCCTGAATGAGAAGGTTCTCACCCTGCAGAAGTGATCAGGTGTTCAATTCACTCACATCCTCATTTTGGCAATAATAAGAGAAGCTGGGGGTTTTGGGAGGATGTGTTTTTCGACTCTATACTATTTAAAGTGAACTTGTACTATGGCCATGCAGGGCAAAGGAACTGGTTCACTTTGATTCCAGCTCAATCAGCTGCAAATATTCACCCTTGCCATGTTCACCCACTGCTCAACTCACCCATCAGGACTAAAGAAAATAACCAGTGGGGTTGATTTACTATAACTGAAGAGTGCAAAATCTGGTGCAGCTCTGCATAGGGACTAATCAGCTTCCAGGTTTTGTCCAGGGTCACACTGCTTCGGCAAGAAAGTCACACAAATTCCGATCAGACTTTGTCCTGCAACTTCAGGCCGACTTTGATCCGACTTAATGTGACTTTTTTCACTGAATGGCATTGAAGTGGTATAGAAGTTGGATCAAAATAGTGCAGGAAACTTTTCTAAAGTCGGAGCGACTTGTATCAGATCAGTTAAGATGGCTCTCATAGGGAAACATTCAGATCCCACGTCGCACCAGTGTGAACCGGGCCTTTATTGTCAAAGCTTAATTAAACAAGCTGAAGTGAGAAGATAATTGGCTACCATGCACAGCTTCACCAGATTTTGCCCTCTCCAGTTTTAGTAAATCAAACCCAGTATTTATGGGGGGGGGGCATTTGGCTCACATGTCCTCCTAACCCATTACAACGTTGATGCTTGGCGAATGGCTGCTTAGGCACTTAGTACCATCTTAGTACCATCTAAAGGGGGTGGGAAGAGAGTCCTGTGTTAGCTCTAAGTGATGACACAGCTTCCTCCCTTAACTACCAATTGGAAAGGTGGTGAAGCAAAGAGAAGGTAAGTGAATGCAGTAGGTAAAGTCAGCATTGAAGTCCAATTGAATTTTCAGTTTGAATCAGCTAAAGACATCTCAAGAGGATCGAAATCTGCAGAGCTGCAGAGAAGGACCCTTGCTCTCTGTGTGGAAGCAGTGGTCTCTCTGCAGAGGTCTGACCTGCCTCATAGTGGTCAGACCTATAATTCTGCAATCAGCAAAGCTTGTGCATAGGGCATATTGGACCTTCTCTGCAGCATGCTGGCAGGGGACAGGTTGTGTACTGGCTGTGGCTGCTTTGTAAAGAAAACAAACTGTAAGGCCCCTTTCACACTGGCGGACTCTGCCAGAAGATCCATCTGCTTGGTAGGTGATCTCTCCGCTGATCCCTGCTGAGCAGGCAGATGACAGGTCCATGTCCGCTCAGCTG
Organism: Pelophylax lessonae; assembly: GCF_965119305.1. Lineage (NCBI taxonomy): Eukaryota > Metazoa > Chordata > Amphibia > Anura > Ranidae > Pelophylax > Pelophylax lessonae. Next base: position 107,338,970 of record NC_138779.1, on the reverse strand, counting down.
GTGTAGAACAGACACAGCCCCCTGTCCTCTATGGGCTGTCGGATGGAAACAGTCTGTCCGTTTCCATCTGACTGTCATCTGGTCCACCAGATGGATGGGGAAGAGATTTCCATACATCTGTTTTTAGTGGACAGAATCGGCTCAGATGTCGGTGGTTGTCAACAGGCACATGTCCTTTGACATCCGCCACTCCATAGAGAGCAATAGATGGTCTGATCGGATCTGCCTGAAAAACTGTCCATCCCTGTGAAAGGTGCCTTTAAGACTTTCACAGCTGTTGATAAGTTGCACCTAGAAATTATTTAGCTGATTTAAACGGCCGGGTTGACACATACGTGGCCACGGGGTACGGTGCATCCCTGTTCACCCATTCAGGTGCAAATTGGGTCCAAATGTTTGCCTGAATTTGCACCTGAATCAGACCAAAAGACGCACAGAACCCTTTATTAATGCAGGACTGCGGCCACCCCGGACCTGTATAAACCGGCTCCATTGGGAGCCCGTCACACTCGCCTGTCATGCAGAGAAACCTGCATCCAATTCTCATATGTGTGAAGCCAGCCTTAAAGTGAAAATTTTACCCAGTGCAACCAGGATAACACTTGAAGCTTACACAAGTCTATGAACTCTTCTTCATCCTCATGTGACAGCACTGGGTGCTTAAGCAATGAATCTCCAATCACCAGTCAGAGATGAGGTAAAGGAACTAATCACATTCTTCCCCATACTAGGAAGTACCTGGTATTTTTCTTTACTTGTACTTGCTGGTAGGGCCATCATTAAATTGAACCTGTTGCTTGGCCCACAGAAGTGTAGGTTCACTTTAAAGCCCCATACACACGCACAGATTGTTGGCCAACTGATCGGCCAACTTTTGTCCAGTGTTGTTTGTTGGTTGAAATGTGCTCTAGACTTGCACTGGACTTTTGTTGGCCAACAAAAACCAACTTCAGAAGTGATGTCATGTTCTGGTTGACTTTCAGTGTGTTTTTTCTTCTCGGAGCATGCCCAGTCTTGCTCATCTGATTTTTGTCTGCTGAAATCTGTACTGACTGAGGAACAATCGGCCGTTCTTTGTTGGCCAACAAAAATTTTATAGCATGCACACCAGATTTTTTTCGGCCGAAAATTCGCAGTTGGTTGTCGGAAGCATCATACTAACAAGCCTACAATCGGCAGATCGGACGTTGGCCAACAATTTACGGCCAACAATCTGTGCGTGTGTACGGGGCTTAAAGTCCCGTACACACTTCCCGAATGTCGGCCGAACGATCGGCCGTCTTTTGTCCGGTGCTGTCCTGTCGGCTGAAAGCTGCAAAAGACTGCACATGAATTTTGTCGGCCAACAACAGCCGACTGCAGAAGTGATGTCATGTGATGGTTAACTTTCCCTGTGTTTTTTCTTCTCTGAGCATGCCCAGTCTTGCTAATCGGCTGTTTGTCGGCCGAATTCTGTACTGACTGGCGAACAATCGGCCGTTCTGGTGTTGGCCAACAAAAATTTTAATGCCTGCACACCCGATTCTGTTCGGCTGAAAAGTCGCAGTCGGTTGTCGGAAGCATCATACTAACAAGCCGACAATCGGCCGATCGTTCGGCGGCCGAATATTTACGGCAGACAATCGCTACGTGTGTACGGGGCTTTAGTCTGGTTTACGGCCGAACAGAATCTGTTGTGCAGGCATTAACATTTTTGTTGGCCATTCCAACACCAGAACGGCCGATTGTTCGCCAGTCAGTACAGAATTCGGCCGACAAACAGCCAATTAGCAAGACTGGGCATGCTCAGAAAAGAAAAAGCACACAGAAAGTTAACCATCACATGACATCACTTCTGCAGTTGGCTGTTGTTGGCCGACAAAATTCATGTGCAGTCTTTTGCAGTTTTCAGCCGACAGGACAGCACTGGACAAAAGACAGCCGATCGGTCGGCCGACATTTGGTACGTGTGTACGGGGCTAAAGGGAATAAAAAAGAAAGGCATTATTTTAACATTGGCAGGGTACTGAAGAGAGTGTTTGTTTTTTTTTTTTTTTGTTTTTCAAGTATTACTCCCAGTCCTGAAGAGAGATTTCAGCCTTGCTCACTCTCATCCTGACATTATCTTATGTGGGGATATATAAATCCGAGCTCAGTCTGTAGAACACAGTTTGCCCTTGATTCAGGATTATCCATTCTAACCATGCCTTGCAGTTCGTTATGCTCCTACGTTTAGTGATGAAGTTATTCCACCTACCTTGGAGTCGAGGAAGGATTGGACAGCCAGCAGCTCATTCGTTTTCTGCTCAATGAGGCCAAGGTACTGCATTATGTTTGATTCACGAATGCTGGATGAAGAACCCAACATTTCATCCAGGACAGAGCGGTCACAATTTATCTTCTTGAACAAGGAATCAATTCCTAAGGAATGAGAACCATTATTTAATAGAATGTGGAAGGAGCAGCATCTAGTCATTTATACATTAGAGCATGTGAATATCATACCGCTGTAAATAGGAACACAACTTTCTGAAAAGTGAAATAAAAGGTATACACTTGGAAAAACATTAATGAAAATAACAGAAACCCAACCAACTTTTACGCAATAAACATCATGTACACAAAACAGATTGTGGTTAATTGTATATAACTTCTATACAGTAAAATTGTTTAATTAACCTGTCACAAAGCTAAGCAAAGTAAACAGAGCATATGATAGGAAAACACATAAGCAGAGGTTATTTTCATGACAAATCAGTTTAGCATTGTTTTGCACACGTTTAAAAAATCATTTTAGTAGGGTTGCACCGACACCGCTATCAGTGGCGATACTAAGCATATGCACCAGTACTTGTACTGGTGGAAATGTTTCAATACCTGAAACCGATGCCTCTGTGGTACAATATGAGCCCATACAAAAGAAATGGGCTCGAATCGCACTGAAAATAATCACATGTGATTTTAACAGGAATGTAATGCTTTTTCTGTCTGAGTTGCATACCGTTTCCCCCACCGCTCCTGTGTGATCCCAGGCTTGTCTTGACTTCAGCCTGGGCTCACGCAGGAGCGGTGCAGGAAACCCCATTTGATTGGGAAAGGTATATCACCGCATTCCTGTTCAAATCGCATGCGATTCTTTGCAGTGCATTTTGAGCCCATTGATTTTGTATGGGATCAAATCGCACTGCTAAGGTATCGGTACTTAGTATAGGTACTCACACTCACCGTTAATCAACTGGTGCAACCCTACATTTTAGGTCGCAAGATTGGTTGAAACCCCCAAATATCTATTTTCTGAAAGCAGACACTCTGTAGAATAAAATAGCAATAGTGCCAATTTTTTATGTCACACAGTTTTTGCGCATTGGTTTATCAAGCACAATATTTCAGTAATAAATACACTAACGTTATTTCTAAGGCACATAAAGGCGATATATTACCAAATTTTTGGATAAAATATAAAGGATAATATTGTGCCAAGTAAATAGATACCCAAAATGTCAAACTTAGGATTTGCAGATGGCCTCATATTTATTTTATTTTTTTTTTTTGGGGGGGGGGCGGTTGACTGGGGTTCAAGTGCTTGGGTATAACTTTATTATTTTACTTTTTTTTTTTTTTTTACTTTCACTAAAACCTTATTTATATTGCATAAGGGACAAAAAGTTCCCAATGTATTATAATTTTTTTAAAGACAGGTTCTCTTTAACCACTTGCCTACAGTGCACTTTCAACCCCTTCCTGCCCAGACTGATTTTCAGCTTTCAGCGCTCTCACACTTTGAATGACAATTACTCAGTCACGCAACACTGTACCCATAAAAAAATTGTGTCCTTTTTTTCACACAAATAGAGCTTTCTTTTGATGGTATTTAATCACTACTGGGTTTTTTATTTTTTGTGCTATAAATAAAAAGACTGAAAATATTGTGAAAAAACGCATTTTTCTTTGTTTCTTTCATAAAATTTAGCAAATGAGTAATTTTTCTTCACAAATTTTGGCCAAAATTTATACTGCTACTTATCTTTGGTAAAAATAACCCAAATAATTATATATTATTTGGTCTTTGTGAAAGTTATAGAGTCCACAAGCTATGGTGCTATTCATTGAAAATTGATCACACTTGATCACACCTGATGTCCTGAAGGCCTATCTCATTTCTTGAGACACTAAAAAGTCAGGAAAGTACAAATACCCCCCAAATGACCCCTTTTTGGAAAGTAGACATTCCAGGGTATTTAATAAGGGGCATGGTGAGTTTTTTTAAGTTGTAATTTTTTCCCACAACTCTTTGCAAAATGAAGATTTTTTTTTTTTTTTTTACAAATTGACATATTAACAGGTTATTTCTCTCACACAGCATATGTATACTTGCAACTACACCCCAAAACACATTCTACTACTCCTTCTGAGAATGGCGATACCACATGTGTGAGACTTTTTCACAGCCTGGCCACATACAGAGGCCTAACATCCAAGTAGCACCGTCCGGCATTCTAGGAGCACAAATTACACATATAATTTCCTGACAACCTATCGCACTTTTGAAGGCCCTGGAGCACCAGGACAATGGAAACCCCCATAAAATGACCCCATGAGGCATAATGAGTCTTTTGAACTTGTCATTTTTTTCCACAAGTTTTTGGAAACTGTGGAAAGAAAATGAAAACACATTTTTTTTACACAAAGCTGTCCATTTATGCAATATTTCTAAAACATAGCATGTACATAGCAAAAATTGCACCCCAAAATACAATCTGTTATTCATCCTGAGTATGGCGATACCACATGTGTAACACTTTTACACAGCCTAGCCACATACAGATGCCTAACATCCAAGTAGCCCTTTTCACAAAGTTGTCCATTTATCCACTTTAAGACTGGGCCTATTTTTGACACTTGGTGTTTACAAGCTAAAATCATTTTTTTTGCTAGAAAACTACTTAGAACCCCCAAACATTATATTTTTTTTTAGCAGAGACCCTAGAGAATAAAATGGAGATCGTTGCAATATTTTTTATCACACCATATTTGCGCAGTAGTCTTCCAAATGCAATTTGTTTGAAAAAAATTAACTTTTTTGAACTAAAAAATAAGAAAACAGTACATTTAGCCCAATTTTTTTCCATAATGTGAAAGATAATGTTACGCCGAGTAATTAGATACCCAACATGTCATGCTTCAAAATTGCGCATGCTCACAGAATGGCGCCAAACATTGGTACTTAAAAATCCCCATAGGCAACATTTTAAAAATTTCTGCAGGTTACTAGCTTAGAGTTACAGAGGAGGTCTAGGGCTCAAATTATTGCTCTCGCTCTAACGATCGCGGAGATACCTCACATGTATGGTTTGAACACCGTTTACATATGTTGGCGGGACTTGCGTATGCGTTTGCTTCTGCGCGCGAGCTAACGGGGACAGGGCGCTTTAATTTTTTTTTTCCTATTTATTATTTTTTTATTTTTACACAGTTTAAAAAAAATGTTTTGATTATTTTTATTCCTATTACAAGGAATGTAAACATCCCTTGTAATAGAAATAGGCATGACAGGTCCTCTTTATTGTGAGATCTGGGGTCAAAAAGACCTCACACCTCACAACTACACTAAAAAGAAAAAAAAAAAAAAATTGTTGAAAAAGGAAAAAAAAAAAAAAAACGGCCCTTTAAACCGGTTTCTAGGCAACGACTTTTGACGTAGCTCCGGTCCTCCAAGATCCTCCAAGGATAGTTTTCCCCGCTGCCGGCGGGTCCGGTAAGCTGGGAAAACTTCTGGGACGCGGCGGGAGGGGGGGGGGGGGCACCTCTTCCCCTGCACCGTAAGGGTAATTTCGCGGTGAATCCGCCACTGGGACCACCCTTATCCGAAAGCCGACCGCCCGCCGTTTAAAAAAATACCCAGTATTTAGCTTTTAATGGCCGACGCATATAGTCGTTAGGCGGTCGGTAAGTGGTTGCATGTATATGGCAAACAGGTAACGATGACTGATGGGGTGACAGGTGACGATGACTGATGGGGTGACAGGTGACAATGACTGATGGGGTGACAGGTGACGATGACTGATGGGGTGACAGGTGACAATGACTGATGGGCTGACAGGTGACAATGACTGATGGGGTGACAGGTGACGATGATTGATGAGGTGACAGATGACGATGATTGATGGGGTGACAGATGACAATCACTGACGGGGTGACAAGTGACGATGATTGATGGGGTGACAAGTGACGATCACTGATGGGGTGAAAGGTGACGACTGATGGGGTGACAGGTGACGGTGATTGATGGGGTGACAGGTGACGGGCGAGGGTCACTGATGGGTGACAGGTGACGGGCGATGGTGCACAGCGGTACTGATGGCAGTCTCTGGTGACAGGTGAACTTTAGGCTACGTTCACATGTGAGCGTAGCTATCGCGGGCAGAATCACTGCGATTCTGCCCGCGATCCAGAAGTCATTGCAAATCGCGGGACGCCTGTGCGTTGCCCGTGATTTGCAATGGCACCCCAAACGCTGTGCGATGTTGCAGCGATTTCCGCCTGCCGAATCGCGGTAACATCGCGCAAACAATGCATGATGCCCCAAAGAAACTCTTGTACCTTTTTTGGGCGTCATGCGTTGTTTGCGCGATGTTACCGCGATTCGGCAGGTGGAAATCGCGGCATCGCACAGCGTTTGGGGTGCTATTGCAAATCACGGGCAATGCACAGGCGTCCCGCAATTTGCAATGATTTCTGGATCGCGGGCAGAATCGTGGTGATTCTGCCCGCGATCGCTACGCTCACATGTGAACGTAGCCTTATGGGTGTCAATTTCTGGCCACTGATGAGGTGACTGTTGGGTGACAGGTGCAATTGGGGAGGGCTGAGGACTGTGTGGAGACCTTTATTTGTGTGCTTTTACATTTTACAGGTACACAGAGCAGTAACTCACTGTTTCTAGCTCTGCTCTCCTCACACTGGAAACTGTATGAGGGGAGAAGAGCTAGTAACAGTGAGTTACTGCTCTTTGTTTACATTTTGTGATCGGCTGTGAATGGATTCACAGCCGATCACATAGTAAACAGTCACTGTCAGTGACTGTTTACTACTGCCGGTGACAGCTGTGTTCCTACGGAACACAGCCCCACCGACATGACCGCGCATGCGCGGTCATCTTCCGGGCTGCTGTATTGTGATCGGCTGTGTCATTGGAACACAGCCGATCACGTGGGAAACAGCCATGCCCATTGGCTGTTTCCCTCCTGCCGGTGACCGGCTGTGTCCCGGGGACACGCCGACACCGGCAGTGCACGGCGGCGCGCACGCGATCGCGCGCCTGCCCTGCATTCCTGGATCACGTCATATGACGTCTTCCCAGGATAATGGCCGCACCGTCCCGCCGTCATATGACGGCGGGTGGGCGGCAAGTGGTTAATGAGAAATCAGGGATCTTTTGGGCCCTTCATGTCTCAGTTGTCCTCTATTAAAGTTAATCGAATGCAGATCACACTTCATTAGCTTCCTCCTCATCTCTTGACACCAGAAACCCAAAGTGATGGTTTACACATCATTTCTGGGTTCATTCTAGCTAGGAGAGATCAGCAAATGGATGTTCACTGGTCTCCCTCCTCTCCAACCAGCAACACCCACCATGTGGGTCCCATGCTCCCAGGTGGAACAGCAAGCACACATTGCAGATCACAGTGGAGCCTAGAGGAATGCTCTGTGGGCCTCAAAGAGCGATATGGTGATATGGTGGGTTTACGGCATGTCCAAACGGTGGTGATAAATAATGTGTACTTAGGCTGGTCTGGAGTGGTAAGTGGGGTACCCCAAGGCTCTGTTTTGGGACCAATTCTGTTTAAGTTAAAAAAATGAATGAATGAATGATATAGAGGATGGGATAAATAGCTCAATCTCAGTTTTTGCAGACAACACAAAAATAGGCAGGTCAATAACTTCCCATCAGGTTATAGACATTATACAGAAAGACCTGAATAAAAAAATGGGGTGAGCAAATACATGGAAAATTAGGTTTAATGTGGAGAAATGTAAAGTATTGCACTAGGGGGGTTAAAAACATAAACACAAACTACTCACTATGGGGAGAACCTATTGGGGAATCTATGACGGAGAAAGATCTAGGAGTCCTAGTAGAAGACTTGAATGAGATGCAGACTGTATGCAATGTCAAGCTGCAGCTAGCAAAGCCGGCAGAATATTAGCATGCATAAAAAAGGGAATATACTCCAGAAAAAAAAAACTTTAATCCTGTAATACTTTATAAAACTCTGGTTAGACCACATCTGGAGTAATCCATCCAGTTCGGGTCACCAGTCCTCAGAAAGGATGTGCTAGAGCTGGACAGAGTCCAGAGAAGGGCTACAAAATTATTAGGGGGACTGACGAGTCTCAATTACGAGGAACGACTACAAGCACTAAATTTATTCTCCCTGGAGAAGAGATGCATAAGAGGAGACATGATTGCGATTTAAAAATACCTCAGTGGTGATCTCAGCATAGGAAAAGTCTCAGTCTCAGGGAGTGTAAGAGGACACGGGGCTACACAATGAGATTGAAAGAGAAGCGGTTTAACCTAAAGCTGCGCAGGGGTTTTTTCGCTGTCAGGGCGATAAGGATGTAGAACTCTCTTCCACAATTGGTGGCATCAATGAGTATTGATATTTTTAAAAGACTCTTGGATGTGCATCCTAACGAATACAGTGGTGATCGAAAGTTTGGGCACCCCAGGTAAAAATTTGTATTAATGCGCATAAAGAAGCCAAGGAAAGATGGAAAAATCTCCAAAAGGCATCAAATTACAGATTAGACATTCTTATAATATGTCAACAAAAGTTCGATTTTATTTTCATCATTAACACTTTCAAAATAACAGAAAACAAAAAAATGGAGTCTGAAAACGTTTGGGCACCCTGCAGAGTTAATATCTTGTACTGCCCCCTTTGGCAAGTATCACAGCTTGTAAACCCTTTTTGTAGCCAGCCAAGAGTCTTTCAATTCTTGTTTGAGGTATCTTTGCCCATTCTTCCTTACAAAAGTCTTCCAGTTCTTTGAGATTTCTGGGCTGTCTGTCATGCACTGCTCTTTTAAGGTCTATCCATAGATTTTCAATTATGTTGAGGTCAGGAGATTGTGAAGGCAATGGCAAAACCTTCAGTTTACGCCTCTTGATGTAATCCCCCGTGGATTTTGAGGTGTGTTTAGGATCATTATCCATTTGTAGAAGCCATCCTCTCTTTAACTTCAGCTTTTTCACAGATGGCATCAAGTTACCATCCAAAATTTGCTGAAATTTTATTGAATCAATTTTTCCTTCTACTCAGGAGATGCTCCCTGTGCCACTGGCTGCAATGCAACCCCAAAGCATGATTGATCCACCCCCATCCTTAACAGTTGGACAGAGGTTCTTTTCATTAAATTCTGTGCCTCTTATTCTCCAAACGTACCTTTGCTCATTCCGGCCAAAAAGTTAAATTTGAACCTCATTGGTCCACAGAACTTGTTTCCAAAATGGATCAGGCTCATGCATTGGACAAAGGTTCTTTTAATTTAATACTGTGCCCCTTCTTCTCCAAACGTACCTTTGCTCATTTCGGCCAAAAAGTTCAATTTTAACCTCATCGGTCCACAGAACTTGTTTCCAAAATGCATCAGACTCATGCAAAATGCATCAGGCTATATGTTAATTTGCAAAGTTCAAACACTGATTTTTGTGGTGAGGACGTAGAAGAGGTTTTCTTCTGATGACTCTTCCATGAAAACCATATTTGTACAAGTATCTCTTTATAGTGGAATAGTGTACCACAACTCCAGTGTCTGCCAGATCTTTCTGGAGGGATCGTGCAGTCAAACGTGGGGTTTGAATTCTTTTTCTCACAATCCTGCGAACGGTCCTGTCTGATATTTTTCTTGGTCTTCCAGATCTTGCTTTTTTTTCCACTGTTCCTGATGACTGCCATTTCTTAATTACATTCCGAACAGAGGATATTGACATCTGAAAACGCTTTGCTATCTTCTTATAGCCTTCTCCAGCTTTGTGAGCATCAACTATTTTCAGTTTCAGTTTTCTAGACAACTGCTTAGAAGATCCCATGGTGCTGATTGTTGGGGCAAGGTCAGATGAGTCTGGGCATTTAAAACCTTTAAGATTGACATCACTTGGTCTTCCCAGACGATGATTGAGAACAATCCATGACACTGGCAGGTCTCAGCCTTGCAAAGGGGGCAGTGCATGCTATAAATTCTGCAGGGTGCCCAAACTTTTGCAGACACCATTTTTTTGTTTTCTGTAACTTTGAAAGTGTCAATGATGCAAATAAAATCTAATTTTTTTTGACATATTATAAGAATGTCTAATCTGTAATTTGATGCCTTTTGGAGATTTTTCCATCTTTCCTTTGCTTCTTTATGCACATTAATACAAATTTTAACCTGGGGTGCCCAAACTTTCGATCACCACTGTACAACATACATGGATATGGGAAATGAATATCAAAACTGACACGCGTACACCTACATGGGTTGAAGCCTCTTCTAAAGATGATGCACAAGAAAGCCCACAAACAGTTTGCTGAAGACAAGCAGACTAAGTACCTGGATTACTGGAACCATGTCCTGTGGTCTGATGAGACCAAGAAAAACTTATTTGGTTCAGATGGTGTCAAGCGTGTGTGGCAGCAACCAGGTGAGGAGTACAAAGATAAGTGTGTCTTGCCTACAGTCAAGCATAGTGGTGGGATTGTCATGGTCTGCGGCTGCATAAGTGCTGCCGATACTGGGGAGCTACAGTTCATTGAGGGAACCATGAATGCCAACATTGTGACATACTGAAGCAGAGCATGATACCATCCCTTCGGAGACTGGGCTGCAGGGCAGTATTCCAACACACTAACAACCCCAAACACACGTCCAAGATGACCACTGCCTTGCTACAGGAGCTGAGGATAGCGGTGATGAACTGGCCAAGCATGTCTCCAGACCTAAACTTTATTGAGCATCTCTGGGCCATCCTCAAATGAAAGGTGGAGGAGCTCAAGGTCTCTAACATCTACCAGCTCAGTGATGTTCTCATGAAGAAGTGGAAGAGGACTCCAGTGGCAACCTGTGAAGCTCTGGTGAAATCCATGCCCAAGAGGGTTAAGGCAGAGGGCCCAACTTTGTGCCCAATTCGGACATTTTCTCTTAGCGGTGTACTCACTTTTGTTACCAGCAGTTTAGACAATAAAGGTTGTGTGTTGAGTTATTTTGGGGGGACAGAAAATGCACACTGTTATAAAAGCTGTGCACTCACAACTTTACATTGTAGCAAAGTGTCATTTCTTCAGTGTTGTCACGTGAAAAGATATAATAAAATATTTACAAAAATGTGAGGGGTGTACTCACTTTTGTGAGATACTGTATAACAATAACATACTAAAAGAGAAGCACAAATGGTGACAGGCCATGTGGCCCTGCTTAAATTGTCAAGAAAAGTCTGGGGTTTGCATAAAATTTAATCTGCCAATATTCTGGGCTTGCTGATGGTTTTGACATACAATGTTCACAGGGAGCCACCTCTGCTTCTGTTTTTCTCATCGTATGCTCAGTGTCATTTTGCCAGGTTTGTGATAAATTCCACTACGCCCTATTTACATGTGAACCAAATTTTCCCAACCTGGAAGTCTACAGTTTAGAGAAGGCTGATGTCAAATGACAACATCACATTCCCCAGTGCAACAGAAGAAGAACAATGGTTTCTCTTAAGAAAAAAAAAATAAGACCAAAATAAAAAGGACCAAAAAAAACCACCAAACAAATTTAAAATAACAGAACCTGGCAATGAAAACATATTCCTTCTATAGATAGCTTTCATGTAAATGCAGAGGTTTAGAGAAGGCCTCTCCTGCAGCTGTAAGGCTGCTCACACACAGGATGCTTCTTCTGTAAACCACATTGAAGATTCCAAAGATTTACATTATCAGTATAATCATAAGGGAGGAAATGATGGTAATGTATACATTGTAATTGTTCAAGGTTCTTGGTAAACATGAGTCATTATTTCCAAATAATGGCGCTTGGAACAGCAGCAGATATCTTTAGGATTGTAATTGCCTTGTATTCTATGAGAGTTCCTGCGCTGATAGCATATGTCAAAATCGACCATCTGTACAGAATGGTTTTTAAAGCTGGAAAGCTTACTAGTTGTGTTAATTAAATCTTTATCAAACAGTAGAAAAATAAATACATAAATTACCCCCTAGTGGCAATCTGCAAGAAACCGAGAAACTCCTTGTTTTAATCTGCTTTGTCAGCAGTGTTGCCACCTTGTTCTGACAAAATAATGGGACAGATAGCAGAGTAAAGGGGGGGGGGGGGTAATAGTAGTGCACGGAGCCCACCAAACTGTATTTAATTGGCTAAGGGACACTGAAACCTGCACTGGATGACAATGTTGCCCTCTCCTTGGGCAAACTATAGGATGGGGTGGTGGGGATTGCTTAAAGGGCAACATTAAAAATGTTTAATTCCTTAAAATAACATGCTTGGGGGAGGCTGTAAACCTGTACATGAAGCGGGGCACCTGTATTATGTTCTCCAGCAAAAGTGCCATTAAAAAGAAACAAAACATTTATGACAGACATTTCCTGTGACCCCAGAGAGAGAGTCTTTGTACCTTGTCAAACATCTTTAATATGCAGAATACTTCAAGGCAGGTGCAGTAAGCAGAAGGGACTAGGACTAGTGACTGGGTTGACACCAAGCGTGCAGTGGTCAGAGCTGGCAAAAACAGAGTCTGTAATCCAAGCAAGGTTTAGGGAGGGCAGCAATGTATGCCACAATACTGATGATCAGTGGACAACTGCCTACCTCACTGATGGCCAGTGGACAAGTGCCCCTCTTGCTGCGGGTCAGTGGACAAGTGCCCACCTTACTGATGGCCAGTGGACAAGTGCCCCTCTTACTGCTGGTCACGGGACAAGTGCCCACCTTACTGATGGTCAGTGGACAAGTCCCCCCTTCAGCTGGTTGGTGGACAAGTTCCCACCTCACTGCTGGTCAGTGGACACGTGCTCACCTTACTGCTGGGCAGTGGACAAATAACCCTTTTAGCTGCTGGTCAGTGGACAAATAACCCTTTTAGCTGCTGGTCAGTGGACAAATAACCCTTTTAGCTGCTGGTCAGTGGACAAATAACCCTTTTAGCTGCTGGTCAGTGGACAAATAACCCTTTTAGCTGCTGGTCAGTCAATACGTGGCCCTCTTCCTGCTTGACGGTCAAGAAGTCCCTGCTCCCCCTTGTCCTGGTCCTGTGTTCTAGAAACAAAGAATGCTAACCAGCAGGAGCCACCTGTGTCCTGGCAGTAGTTGTGCCCAAAAATATGAGAAAACTGTGTTCTGTGGTGAATTAACATGAGATGAAGCATTTTAGCTTGAATTCCAAGACAACCTTAAATATGCAGGATAGCAGGAAACACTATTGCCAGCATAGGTAACAGCTCTATGGGCATGATAACAATAACATTAAAATTAATGGCATGGCAGGGTATGACGGAGGCTTTGCCCCTCCCCCCGCCTCAACCTACTCTACTCTGATGCCCCATGACTCAATTTATCATATCATTTCCTCAGCCCTATGTTGCTACACGACATCCACACCAACCAAAACACATCATGTTCCCTTCTGTCTACCAAAGCTTGATGGGGCAGGACGGCTGGCCGCCAGCCCCATCACTCACTACCCTATCTCTACCCTTTTTTCAAGGAAAATGATCAGCTGAGATAGGCTCCACACATATGTACCTCCCCCACATTCACCTTTTGCTGAGTTATACTCGTTCAATCCTCTTTACTCACAAGAGCCGAACAACCATTTCTGTCTCCCGTAGTATCTGCTGTGGGAACCTCTCCATTCCTCCTATAACCCCCACCCTCCCCCCTTTCCCCGTCACCTATTCTTACATCCTTGACCTTACTAACTGAGTACTGTTAATCCATGCAATGTATCCCAAATATACGGGACTACTATTTAGCTTATATTTTCTACTCTATAGACATACAGTATATGTGTAGGTACATGCTGTAAACCTGGTTTCTGTTCTGATCCATCTCATTTTGCTGTAATATTACAGGACTGGATTGAGTTTCTATTATTGTTTGTTTTTTACCTGTGCCGCATTGTTTAAAACTCAATAAAATTCTTTGAAATAAAATTATTGGATCTTGCTGCACCAAAATTCATTCAAAAAGAAATCCCATTAATTTCTATGTGGCTGGTTTTCATGCATGCACTACAGTTTGATGTGCTTTTAAAGGTAAATTATAAGGGTACTCAGACACCATTGTAGTCTGAGTGGGTTGCGTTATGGCAGCCATTTCATTTGAATGGTCTGACAACGCACCAGGATGCACTAAATAATGTGCCTGCACCATTTTGGCAATGCAATACACCACAAAAGATGGTAATGTGTTACCCTGCCTTGTGGAGTGCTGCAATGCCGTTACATTATAAAGGTGCATTAGACTGTCATTCAGAATGAATGGCCCCGCAGAGCACCAATGCGCAATAACAGAAGGATAGGCTTTAGGTTTTTATTTCTTCACTATATTCTTGTAGTAGATGCATGTTCCATAATAAACGGGGACGGGGGAATAGGTGTAGTTGCTTTATTAGTAATCAGTAGAGTTAGGAGCATAGTTCCAGTACAAAGTCTAACAAATTGCTGAATTCAGGCTTGTGTGTAAAACATTTACAATGCGAGCAGCTGAAGGTCAAAGACGTGGTGGCGTGTGCGTTGTGCATTGTATTCATGAACTGCGTGATTCCATGAATGCAAATTACTGCAACAGAGAAGATCTAAAATACAGTATGTATATGAAATATGAACAGTTCAAACTGTATGAGGCCTATCTTAGTGCTCATAAACGTCATCCACACTATAGCTGTTACATACTGTAGTTACATTGTTGGTAAGGTTGAATAAAGACACCAGTCCATATAGTTCAGCCTGTGTGGGTGTGTGCATGTGTGTTGTCCTATGAAGTTAGGATGTAAGATAGGTAAGGGGAACGCAAATCAATCAGCTAAATACACAGATAAAATACATGTATGGATATTGTTTTACCTACCAAAAGATTTGTACTTCTGTCTATCCAGTCCTGAGATTTATGCAGCTATGCCACACAGAACAGGCCTGTCTGACAGGGCAGAAGTCCTGATTTGTCCTTGTTGCAGTTAGGTAACCCCTAAAGTGTTAGTAAACCCAGGACCCGGCGTTCACTATATCCGGTCTCCCCCCAGTACACAGAACATGGAAATGTAATTATTTTAGTGAATATAAACTGCTAAATATCTTTTCTCAACGGCACTATATAGCAGTCTTGTGACTTCTATCAGTGTCTGGTTAAAGCTTGTAGGAGGATTTTTCATTCTACTCTGACTATCCTATGAGGATGCAGGACCCCTGGCCCTATGTCTAGACAGTGCTGATTGGCCCTGTGCTGATCACATGCACCGTTCCAAGAAAAAAAAAACTATCTAGCAATACACACCAAACTGAGCATGTGCAGCTTGTCTCCTAGCCTCTGTTCTATCAGGAGATGGTTTGGGGACGTTGGAAGAAGGTGAGGAACAGAGAAGACAGGATCAAACAGCCTTTTTACACAATTCAGATTATTAACTCCTTAGGTTCCACAGTGAGTTTAACAAGCATGCTTTACTGCAGATATAGATGATTTTACTGTTGTGGAGTAAGTAACAATTTAAATGTCTTGTCCCTCCCCAGGCCTGACTGGACAGTAAGGATAGATTTAGATGTGCATCTAAATGTATCTTCTCTGAAGCATGATCCGCATTTGGATTGTGCTTCAGAGACTACTGACAGGCAGTGAAGAAGCGATGTGACATGTGACTGTTTTTACCCCATTTTTGCCACAAGTTCACTGCAGCCGCATGCGAAGCATTTAAATGCGGGCCGTTATCAGCGCTTCTCCACTTGCCTGAATGTGCCACATTCTGCATGCTTACCGCCCACCAATTGCTGCATTTAACAGCATTGTGACCTTGGCATATAAACACCCCCATCTGCTGCCGACTGCAGCTTAAGAAGGGGGGGGGGGGGAGTTGGTGGGTGGCAAAAATGTGGCTCCACTGAATCACTAAACCCACATCATAAAAAACTATCACTAAATGCTGTATTACATGCTGTTCATACTCACTTTGTTTTCTGTATTCTGCAAAAAACCTGGTTGATCCCTATGTTCTCTATTTCCACCTTCTGTCCAAGTCCCCAATTCAGCTAGGGATTTTGCAGCTGTGGTGGCAACTCTGCACATGCTCAGTTTTCAGTGAGTTTCTTTGCTGAGCATGTCTTCCCTATCACATCTGAGCAGCCCATGTGACTATAGAGTAACACATGTGGGTGTATATACAGCGGTAAGTGACAGCCCACTCCCTTCTTCCTTCTCCATGACCACTAACCAGCTAAACACAATGGGGGCAGGATATTACATGTAAATTAATTGTGGCTTCACCTCCCTCTTATTCTAAGACACAGGCTGGAGGGGCATGACACAGCCTGTGATTGGCAGAAATCCATCCACACCACATAATAAAGATTTGATTTCAAAAATATATTTCTATGATGATTTAAGCCAGTTTATTGATATTATTTATTTATTGTTCTCTGTATTCCAGGCTGTTTTTTTTTTTATTTATTTTGAACATGTGACCAGCAGCAGGGGACTAGAAGCTCCTCCTGCCTATGTTTCCCTGCAGGGAGGCTGAGAAAGATCTGGGTCATGTGACAGCTGCAAATCGATTAGGAAAAAAGATATTTCGATTTTTTTTATTAAAATAATTACAGTACCTTCATCCACATACAAAAAGAGAAGGGACAATGTAAATTTAACAGTGTGTGTTTAGTATTACTTTAATGAAGAGCAGCAGACTTTTGAGCGAATCTCTCTGTGAATCTCTGGTCTTCCCTCCTATCTGCATTTTCCTGATCAGCACATGAGCACTGCAGCACAACTGGTGGCTCCCAGCGCTCCCCCTTCCTTACTTAGTCCGATCGCTGCTATGCCGGGTATTGCAAGAGGCTGATACCAAGTCACATTAGGACATTTACATGACTTGAATTTAAAAAATATGTCTGCTGTATTAAAGAGGAAGTAAAGTCTTATTTTTTTTAGTTGAACCTACAGGTAAGCCAATAATAAGGCTTACCTATGGGTACTGTGAATAGCTCCTAAACATGTACAGTTTAGGAGATGATCAGAGTCCATGCAGCTGATGACGTCATCAGCGCATGCGCCCTGAAGGTCCGGCTTACTGTCCCAGACCTTCAGAGATCATGCTGTAAACAGCAGCTCCTGCGCACATGCGTGGGAGTGCCGTCATTGCAGCTCTGGCCACCTACAGCATCGGAGCCCGCGAACCCGGGGAAGATGTCAGCTGTCTCAGCGGTGTGTGGGCGCCACTGGAGGGCTTTCTTCTAAGGTAAGTATTTCATAAAGAGCTAGTATGCGATGCATACTAGCTCATTATGCCTTTGTCTTAAGGTTTTTTTTTCTCAAGTTTTACAACCTCTTTAGAGTGTTACTAAATCCACGACAGTAAAATCAGTGTGTATATGCAGTAAAGCATGGTTGTTATACTCAGTGTGAAACCTAAGAAGACCCTGTCTTCTCTGTTCCTCACCTTCTTCCACTGTCCCCAATCCATCTCCTGATAGAACAGAGGCTAGGGGGACAACCTGCACATGCTCAGTTTGGTGTGTATTGCTAGAGAGTTTTTTTTAGCAGTTTAAATTGACTAAAACGATTGCATTTCCATGCTCTGTGTACTGTGGGAGTCCAGATATAGTGAATGCAGAGTCCTGGGTTTAGTAATACTTTAATGAATACTGAATTAATTTGTGTCTTTTAAAAAAGGCCTGGAGTTCAGCTAGTTTGACAGGTACTGCTGTCTAACCACAGACAGACAGAAAACTGATGAGACAAAGTGATGGGACTTTTACCTCTAGGGCTTATTCAAAATACATTTCTTGATCTGCAAAGATCAACAAGGGTTCAACACAAGGACTCATAGAAAACAATTGTATGGTCCCTACACAATGCCCAGCATGCTCATGTTTTAAAGTGTGGGTTGGTGTAGGAGTCCTTACTCTATATTTGTCTCTCTAATTTATCCCTATACTGTCTGTACCTTTTGCTAGCATCACCCAATTTTTTCAGAACCAAATGACATAACACTGTATAGAGCAGAGTGGCTCCTTCCAGCCCTGTCCCACTTACAATCGTCTCATTTGTTGGCAGCTTCAATTTTTAAAATAGAAAACCAGGTCGGGATAGAACTGCCTTATAGCAATGCACACCCGGTTCCTGCCAAAAAAATAATAAAATCAGAACTTGCTTCACTTCCCTCAAATGGAACCACTGCTTCCTTTCCATCTCCTCCCATTAATGCTAATGAACAAATTAGGCAAGATGGTATAAGCATAAAATGAAAAATGGATAATACGAAATGATTTGCAAGCGTGCACAGATTTGCAATTTTTATCTTGCACTATTAGAATGTTTGCATTAAAAAAGATACTTTAGCTTTGCTTTAATATGTAATTATTTAAGTCTTTCAAAAAAACAATCTCTATTTTTTCCAGCGACTACTTTCCACAACCCTGTACACAATGCCAAGTCAAGCTTTGAAGGGCTTTACAAAGATATGAAAGGATATTACCAATGACACTTCTCATAACCTTGACATGTCGAATGGCTTTTTAGTTTAATTCATGTTTATTTACAGATGAGGAAGTTTGATATGGGAAGAGATTTAGTAATGGCAGAAGACTTAGGGTCAGCTGCTACTAAAAATAACATTTGGGTTGCACTAGAGCGCAAACTTCCATAGAATCCCCACCTTCCTATCATGTAAACCTAGACGACAAATGTTTAAGGACTGCTGGAAAAAAAGATTATTAGGTGGGAAAATTTTATAAGTAAAGTATAATAGACACAAAATTTTGCTGTGCATCACTAAAGCCTACAAAAATATGTTGCCTAAGCTCAGTGGGCTTTCCGAAAAGGTGACACTGAGAATACAGAGTTTTCCTCTCATGCAAGATCAAAGACCCTTATAATGAGAGAGTTAATATTCTTCCAAGGTGAGTCAGGGAAAAGCAGTCGGCATTAAGCTGACCTTTTTGCTACCCGCTGGCATTAGAAACTAATTCTAATGCCAATGGCATGTGCAGTAAGATCCAATAGAAAAAACATCAGTATAGAATAAATTAACAAAAATTAATTTAACCACTTAAACCCCGGAGGATTTGGCTGCTCAAAGACCAGGGCCTATTTTGTGATTCGGCACTGCGTGATTTTAACTGACAATTGCGCGGTCGTGCGACGATGTACCCAAATTAAATTGATGTCCTTTTTTTCCCAAAAACAGAGCTTTCTTTTGGTGGTATTTGATCACCTGTGCGATTTTTACTTTTTACGCTATAAACAAAATAGAGCAATAATTTTGAAAAAAATAACAATATTTTTCACATTTTTTTATATGAAATTCCCCCCCCAAAAAATGTAAAAATCTACATTTTTTAACACTTTAGGCCAATTTGTTTTCTGCTACATATTTTTGGTGAAAAAAATCACAATAAGCGTATTTTGATTGGTTTGCGCAAAAGTTATTGCGTTTTCTAACTAAGGGAAAGATTTATGTCATTTTTATTGTTTTTTTTTTTAACTAGTAATGGGGGTGATCTTCAATTTTTTTGCGGGACTGCGACTTTGCGGCGGATAGATCGGACCCTTGACTGACATTTTTGACACTTTTGGGGGGTACCAGTGACATTACTACAGTAATCAGTGCTATATATATGGACTGTTACTGTAAAAATGACACTGGCAGGGATGGGGTTAACTTTATTAGACATCCAGGGGTTCCCTAGGGGCGTGCTTCTAACTGTAAAGGGGCGTGGCTTTTGATGTTACCACAGAGACATACGATCCTACATAGCAGGATCATATGATCTCTGCAGTTACACCAGGGAGAATGACAGACGGCTTTGTTTACATTAGCCGCCTGCCTTTCTCCCTCTCCAGCGGGAGATCGCGAGTGACCGGCGGACATCGGAGCCGCCGGTCACTCGCGTCGGGATGGCAGTGAACAAGCGGGGGCGGGAGCATGCCTCCGGCGGCACGCGCTCGCCCCTATTGGCTCGCGGGCGAGTGACGTACCCATACACCAAAAGAAAAAAGGTGACAAGGGAGGGAGCTAAAGCAGATTGACAGCCTCAGCTCTGTTCCTGTGTTCCCTGTAAAGAGGGTGTTTCTCTATCCTCCAATCAGCTCTCTGAGCTCTCCACACTAAGCTCTGCAGAGTGTAACTTCAGCTCTCCGCCCCTTTTTTCTGACAGCTCAGACAAGCTAATAAATTCTGGACTTTGAACAGATGTAGTGAAGAGAAGACTGCAGATGAACAGGTTCAACTTATATTGGAAAAGTTGTTTCATCTCTGTGTATCACCTGATGATAGTCCCTTTACTGGGTATATGTAAGGGTTTACAACCACTTTAATTATCAAAGTTATAACCACCAGTTACCATTAAATCAGTGTTTCATGTCTACAGTAAATGTTACCCATGTCCAATGTACTGGTACTATTAAAGTAGAACTAAAGGTTAAAGTTTTTTCTTTTCGTTTTGGACAGGGCAAGGGAGGGTTATAACTTCCATTGAGATTTCCCACCAGGGTCACCAGAACTAATGTCTCCCATTTCCCCTCTATTACTGTTCTGGGGACAACCCACAATTCAGGATTATCTTTTCCTTGCACTTTTGGTGATATCAGTAAACATAGAAAATAGAGAGGGTAAATCTCCCTGACGAGGGCAGAGGCGGCAATAAGAACCTGATAGATGTTATTATCCCTTTACACTTAATCCACAACTAAAAAAAAAGTTTTGCCTTTAGTTATAATTTAAATTTATGATATTTACCACCTGCCTCTATTGAAATAGCCATGCTTTACCATACTGTTTCCTTCCACAAACGTATCCACAAGTTCATACTCCAATCTCTCTGATGGTTGTGAGTGTGCAACACCACCACCGCCATTCCAAGACAACGTACCCTTTCTTTCTACTAAGCCAACTTTAGATTAGAACTTTGTTTATTTCAAAATGGCCTGTAGAACCAAACAGATGGGTTCAGTCTGGTTGTTAACCCATCAGGCTTGCATGCTGATAGACATTAGCACAGTATGGCTATTTTTCCATAAGGCCATATTTCATAAACTATTATTTCCTAAAACCAAAAGTGGTACTAGTCCAATGTCTTGGGAAACATGCCAGTTTATAACTAAATAAAATACATAGGTGTAAAGCATGATTGACATCATTGTATGCCGTACTGCTGTCTGTCGAGATCCCATAAATGGATACACTGCAGGTGATATTTCAAACACTTTACTCTTCAAGTCAGGAATCATAGCGCCTGGAGAAAAAAAGAAAGAGACAAGATCTGTACCTGCTTTCAGCTGATCTAAAATTTTCATGACTGCCTTAAGCTGCTGTTGGTAGCCATCTGCTTGTTTTACTGCCTCCTCTTCTTTGCCCTCAATGTTCTTAAGGATGGACCGGTGTTCCTGCTCCAGACGCACTCCCTGGGCTTTGAATTCTTCAATTTCTTTTTTGATCTGTGGAATACAGACACTTTTCACCCGCCTGTATGTCGAAACCCAGAGGCTAGCTCAAAGATACAACCAATGAAAGGTGTCATGTTTTAGTGATACATGTGTTTTGACACCGACTGTCTTGATAGTTACATTTACTTTAACAGTCAACACAAAGGCTACAGAAACCGTATTGGAAGTAAAATTGTTATGCATTATTTAGAGAAAAAAAACACACACACACACATATATATGTATATATATATATATATTTTTACTATTGAATTATATCCTCTTCTTACTAAACACTGCCCTGACAATAAAATGCAGCCATTAAAAGGGATGGAATAGTGTGAAAGAAAGAAACAGACTTTATGCAATTAAAGGTACTAAGTTTGTTTTCAGCAGTGATGTCTTTTTATCAATTATCATGAGTCAGTTTATAGAAATGAAAAGCAAAACATTTGTGTGTGTATTATATATATATGTATACACACACAGTATCTCACAAAAGTGAGTACACCCCTCAGATTTTTGTAAATACAGTAAAACCTTGGTTTGAGAGTAACTTGGTTTAAGAGCGCTTTGCAAGACAAGCAAAATTTTCAAATAAATTTTGACTTGATATACAAGCAATGTCTTGATATACAAGTAGCCTCAAGTCACAGCTGAGTATAAAAGAGAAGAGAGGCACCTCTAAGTGTAGCAATATGGTTAAATTTAATGAAGGTACAACATTTAGCAACTCAGATGGTTGATGATTGGAACAGGCACATCTAAGGATGCAGGCATCCAGGCTAAAGCTGTCCACATAGACCATCCTCTGCACCACCATCTACGTCATCCCTTCCATGCTGTCCCTCGCTTTCAGATCTCTTTACTGCAGGGTGGTCTTCCCGGTCAGGATTACAGACTGGCAGCCGGCGGTGCAGAAGATAGTCTATGTAGACAGCTTTACCCCGGATGCCAGCATACTTAGATGTGCCTCTTTTATTCATCAACCATGTGAGTTGCTAAATGTTGAACCTTCATTAAATGTAACCATATTGCTACACTTAGAGGCGCCTCTCTTCTCTTTGATACTCTGTAGCTCCTGCTGGATTTTGCTTCTAATCCCCTTGTGGAAGCGGCTATTTGTGGATGGACATTTTATGGTTATAACCTATCGCAATGCTATAATCTTTTTATATGGACTATAAACTGAAGGACTTATGAATAAATGGTTGTGGAACGAATCATCTGAGTTTCCATTATTTCTTATGGGGAAATTCGCTTTGATATAAGAGTGCTTTGGATTACAAGCATGTTTCCGGAACGAATTATGCTCGCAATCCAAGGTTTTACTGTATTTTATTATATCATTTCATGTGACAACACTGAAGAAATGACACTTTGCTACAATGTAAAGTAGTGAGTGTACAGCTTGTATAACAGTGTAAATTTGCTGTCTCCCTTTAAAATAACTCCACACACAGCCAATAATGTCTAAACCGCTGGCAACAAAAGTGAGTACACCCCTAATTGAAAATGTCCAATTTGGGCCCAAAGTGTCAATATTTTGTGTGACCACCATTATTTTCCAGCACTGCCTTAACCCTCCTGGGCATTGAGTTCACCACAGGTTGCCACTGGAGTCCTCTTCCACTCTTCCATGATAAAATCACAGAGCTGGTGGAGGTTAGAGACCTTGCACTCCTCCACCTTCCATTTGAGGATGCCCCACAGATGCTCAATAGAGACATGCTTGGCAAGTCCATCACCTTTACCCTCAGCCTCTTTAGAAAGGCAGTGGTCATCTTGGAGGTGTGTTTGGGGTTATTGTGTTGGAATACTGCCTTGCGGCCTAGTCTCAGAAGGGAGGGGATCATGCTTTGCTTCAGTATGTCACAGTACATGTTGCCATTCATGGTTTCCTCAATGAACTGTAGCTCCCCAGTGCTGGCAGCACTCATGCAGCCCCAGACCATGACCTTCCACCACCATGCTTGACTGTAGGCAAGAGACACTTGTCTTTGTACTCCTCACCTGGTTGCCGCCACACACACTTGACACCATTGAACCAAATACGTTTATCTTGGTCTCATCAATACACAGGACATGGTTCCAGTAATCCATGTCCTTAGTCTGCTTGTCTTCAGCCAACTGTTTGCGGGCTTTCTTGCACATCATCTTTAGAAGAGGCTTCCTTCTGGGACGACAGCCATGCAGACCAATTTGATGCAGTGTGCAGCGTATGGTCTGAGCACTGACAGGCTGACCCCCCACCCCTTCAACCTCTGCAGCAATGTTGGCAGCATTCATACATCTATTTCCCAAAGACAATCTCTGGATATGACGCTGAGCGAGGCCTGTTGTGAGTCTAATCTGTCCTGTTAAACCGTTGTATGGTCTTGGCCACCATGCTGCAGCTCAGTTTTAGGGTCTTGGCAATCTTCTTATAGCCTAGGCCATCTTTATGTAGAGCAACAATTTTTTTTTTTCAGATCCTCAGAGAGTTTTTTTGCCATGAGGTGCCATGTTAATCTTCCAGTGACCAGTATGAGAGAGCGAGAGCGATAACACCAAATTTAACACACTTGCTCCCCATTTAACCTAAGAGCTTGTAACACTAACAAGTCACATGACATTGAGGAGGGAAAATGGCTAATTGGGCCCAATTTGGACATGTTCACCTAGGGGTATACTCACTTTTGTTGCCAGCGGTTTATATATATATATATATATATATATATATATATATATACATACATATATACAGGTATATATACACATACATACATACATACATACATACATACACACACACACACACACACACACTTTTTTTTCTTTTGTATAAGTGATCAAATAACCTCTATTCTCAGCCGCATAAGGGGCTTAAATAGCTAGGGGTGGAGACACAGCAGCACACTGATCTTCCTAGTGGCTGTGCAGAGGGGCAGGTCAGTGTATGTCAAGAATATGCCAGGCATGTCAAGTATTGGCCATTGGAGGACAGACAGGCTGTTCTCTCAGCACAGCCAGAAAATTGATCACGCTGGGACAGATGTGCTCTCATACCTAGCGTGGTCAGTCTAAAATAGATAAGCAGGGGGACTGGCCGAATCACCAGGTATTTTACACAAAGGAAGCAATACAAAGAGAACAGGATACTTCAGAACAGGACACAAGTACATGGTAAACCAGGCACATATCAGGAATATAAAATGCTGAGGTAACATACTCTTTAACCCATTTATCCACAATTTACAAGGAATGGTTATTAATAAGTATTTGTCTGTTTGCTTTTTCGTCACTGTTGCTTAGTATCATTAACTGCCTCAGTCAAAATCGGTAATAGTGCACTAGGATCTGCCCTCATTCAGTTCCAAAATATCAACATTCATTGCAGTCACCCATAGTGTGATAGGGGTTTGCTTGCACTGATGAAGGAAACCCCTTCAATCCTGGGACATCAGTAATAACCCAATTCATGGCTGTTGAATATAATTTTCACTTGGAAGTCACAACAGAGCCCTAACACCCTGTTACACTAGTTCAGTCTTTTTCCACCATTGCAACACAGAGGGACCTATGAAATAAATTTCTGGTCTCGGGGAACCCCTGCTAGAAATGAAAGATCTACAACTCATGACACATTAGTGTGACAGTCAGTGGTAGGAATTCTCCTTACTCTTGTCTTCACTGGGAAGAATTACCCCCTTACAGATAGCTAAAAGGAACAATGGTGTCATTGGGAACTTATCTGAGAGGCAGAAATTGCCCATTGCTCAAGGAACCCCTAGCAACCTCAGGAGGAACCCTAGAGTTTCACGGAGAAGCCCTGCACCAGTGCATTTGCTAAACATCAGTGCACTCTAGACACTACTAGCTGTCAGTAATGCTTACTGCTCCTTATTTCTTCTCACTTTCTGAAAAGTACACAAAAGATTGTCATTTTGCGTTACACACACACAGATATGCAGCAGGTGTTTGACAGCATTAGCCTAAAGCAAACTTGTGTAACCAGAAAACCTAATAACCAATCCAGAAAATAGCTCATAGGATAAGCTGTCAACACATATAAATTAATTTAAGTTTCCTTTCCACAGCACCATGCACAGCTCTACTTCTGTGTAGCGGAGATTAGTCATGACCTCCCACTCATATGCCACAATATGGTGCCAGGGTCCTCAGATGTATCTATAGCTTTGGGCACTTATGGAGGGTACCCTTATACTTATGTAATTAGCAACTCCGGTTTGGCAGGGGACTGGAGAAAACAAAACAAAAAAATAAGCAAGTGCCATGTGCAGACAACTGTCAAGAAGAAAATTGTCAAATAGGCAGGTAGAGAGCAAAGGACTAGTCACTAGTATTGCCTATGGTCTCTGCTGCTGATCTTTTCCCATAAATGACTTACCATGCCTAGTCTGCATTTTCTTGTATGGTACCGTATAATATAATTGTAGCCAGGGGATTGGCTAAGAATGGAGAATGAAAGAAGCCCTGGCTGCAGCTTCTCTCTGTAGCTGCTGCCCTGCTGTGCTGAGCTGGTTAAGCGGTATATCAGCAAGAGGAGGGAGCTGCTGAGCAGCAAGAGTTCAATAGACTGAGTCAGGCAGCACTGCACTGTGGCAGCTGCAGTCCAGGGGAGAGAGACTCTACTGTAAACAAAAGCTTTTGAACTGCATTTACCAGAGGCAGATTACTAAGAGGAGGGTAAGGAGCTGCAATTTCTCAGGTTGTAGAGGATACCATTGGCTTTTGCCAAGAGAGAGCCTGGAGAGCACACATCACTGTCCAGTGTGCACCACCACTGCTGCATAGCAGTAGCATGAGCAGAATCTGGAGTGCTGAGTCCAGATGTGCCAACAGCCAGAGTCACCTGGGTGCAGAGCAGAGGGTGAACTAATCACTGTGCGTAACCAGGTGGTGAGTGGCAATATCACTGGAAATGGTGAGCTGCTGTGAGGATTTACTACCTGCTGCTAGAGAGAGAGAATGAGCCCTTTAGGAACTGACCATAAAGCCATATAGTAGCCATATTGCTGCCCTGCAGGCTCCACTGGGACTATTCTCACGTGCACCACCGGTATAATTGGGCCCCAGCGCACGCTGCCTGAAGAGTTAGGACTAAAGACTGTCACTTTGCAGCTATTATACAGAGATCTTCTCCTATTGCTTTTGCTAAGAGGTCCCTCTCAGGGGACAACACATCATATACTAGCCATTTTTCTAGACTGTGCTCTAGACTAGTTGTATTACTGTATTATTATTCACATTGCAGTGAATGCTTATATTCATTGTTTATTGCTGACTTTGCTGATTCATGAGTTAATCCCAGTCTAGTTGTGAAGAACTCTATTCTGAGTTACCTTGGAATAGTGATTATACTGTCTAGAGGACTGTGTCTGAACCTACCTTCTGTTTGTTCATGTATGCTCAAACCACAATTTATTCTAACCCATAACAATACACAGAGTTAATTTACCACTAAACAGTCTTGTCTCAATTTACAGATGCTACTTCACAGCAGAGTTAGGGCTCTTTCACACGGGCTTTCCGTATGTCCGCAAATCATCCTATTTTTTTGCGGATGATTTGCGGACATAATGTAAGTCTATGGCACTGCGGATGTCAGCGGAACAACATCCGCTGACATCCGATTTCCTTCCTTTCAGTTCTGTTCCGTTTTTTTTCGAACGGAACAGAACCCTATTTTTCCTCCGTTCAAAAAACGGAAAGGAAGGAAAATCGGATGTTAGCGGTGTCATCCGCTGACATCCGCAATCCCCATAGACTTACATTAGGTCCGCATATCATCCGCAAACGGATGGGATGATATGCGGACCTACGGAGCGGATGACAGAAATGTCATCCGCTCCGTGAAAGAAAAAAAAAAAAAAGGACCGCAGCGGAGCTCTCACACGGAAAGCCCGTGTGAAAGAGCCCTTAAAGGTATCTATACTCGTTCTTTCAGTAACTTTCATTCAACCAGGTGTGTCACAGGGGCTGAGGGTGTTCTTGGAGTAGAGGCGCAAAACAAAGAAACCAAATTACCAAGCATCTCCTTTGGGAGTAGCGCTACATACTGTGAGTACAAACTTTTCATTTATAATAAAAGGGATGTTTTATTTTACTACACTATGAGGCTTTGCTTCATTCTTTATCCTTGGTGTTTGTGAGTCTGCCTTTTATACATAGAGATTCTGCAGTCTACTTCGGTTATTTGGGAAAGAACCCATGAGAGGTTATGACCTATCATTTTTTTTTTGAGGGTCATAGTGATCCCGTAAGTAGTATGGTTGGCTGTGATGAATGTGCTGGAGGTGTTTTAAATGATCAAGATCCCTGCACTGGAGAAATGGGAGATAATGTTTTGATCCTCTAAGCTCATCCATGTCTGATCATAATTTTGAGCACATTGTAATTGTCCACATATTTTTATTTGTATGGTCTTCACCTTTCACCAATAATTTATTGTATGTATATTTGGTTTTCCACCAATTAATTTAATAGATATATTTATCTATTAAGTGTTGATTATAGATATACAGTTGTGTTGTCACATTTTAGTGCTGCACATTCTTTGGTTTGATTCTGTGTCTTTACATGGAGACATCTTTCTTGGTAGAAGCATAGCTTAGCATTTTAATGTCAGAGCCTCCAGCAAGAAGAACAGTGAGCAGAACAGTAATGACATCACTAAATCCCAATCAAAATCTTCTGAGACTAGCAAAGAATTGCAGCAGTGCCTTATATCTTAAACTACAGATATACAGCTATGAGCTTTTGGGCACAGGAGTGCCTAGGCACCCTCATGTACCAGGAAGTACAGTGCTAATTTTCAGGAGAAATTCAAAACAAAAAGTTACTTTTTTTTAGGAAACTGCTTAGACACAATTAACACTTCTAGGGTGCTCTCAGTAACATAGCAAATCATGACTTTTCGAGTTTAGCTCTATTTTAAAGGAGACGCCCTTGGGGAAAACATGAGGAGAATTCTGGGAAAACTCCACAGAAGCAATGTATCACCCCTGTTTAAATTTGTTATTGGTAATTTACCACCTTCTGCTTCATCTGGTTGTCTCTGGATGATAAAAAGAAATAGAAAGCTCTCAAATCGACATAAAAGACCTTCCAAAGTATGATACCAACTGGGCCCCATAAAAAGGAGAACACAGGCGCCACTCTAAATGCAGTTTATTGAGATTTATTAAATGAACCAAATAAAAGGTACTCACAAAGGAAAATGTATAAAAGGCATCATAGTGAATGTAAATGATCGCTCCGGTGTCTTGATCAGGATGGCCTGAGGAAGGAGCGCATGCTCCGAGAACGAGTCGCCATTACGCAATTACACATCCCGGAAGTGACGGCGGGACGGCAGCGGTGTGTCCCCGCGAACCAGAAAGTACCGATATCCACCGGTCACAGCCTGTGCATGGAGACCGCTCAAGCCATCCTGATCAAGACACCGGAGCGATCATTCACATTCACTATGATGCCTTTTATACATTTTCCTTTGTGAGTACCTTTTATTTGGCTCATTTAATAAATCTCAAGATACTGCACTTAGAGTGGCGCCTGTGTTCTCCTTTCAGTTGGCTCCAAGCATCTTCTACTTGTCACCAGGGCAGCCTACGGAGTGTGTTTTTTAGGATTTCATAAAGTCATGGACTTGAAATATGGACTTCCAAATAATGAACCATCTTTTTATTGACTGCACCTTTATCTGTCCCCTTGCCCATCAAGTGGAACTTGTGAAGTCTCTAATACTCCTTTTCCCCGTTGTGCGCCAGTTTATTAAAACCAACTGGGCCCCATAGTCAGAGATCATACTGTTAGGGATATGCAAATATGGAAGCTATGTTCTTGCTTGATATGCAAAAATTGACAAGCACATTACTTATACTAAACAGAAAGATGTCTACTGGGCTGCCATGCTTTTGCACAAAAACAAAATTGAGAAAGTGGTCATGAATTCTGAAAAAGAAACAAATACAGTATTGTGCTACATTCTGAACCTAGCTTGCAATAGCTTCAACAAACAGCCAATATAATGTCACAGTTCTGAGAATACAGCACCTATTCACTTACCATTGCATCATAAATCCAAATCTCTACCTCGGTACTGGAATAAACTGCAACATAAGCAGCAACAGCAGCCACTAAATTTTACTAAACTTGATCAAAACAAAAACGATGCAGCATAGGCACCAGCATGTGGCCCAGGAATCAATGGAAGTATATGGAAAGGGAAGTCAGAAAGTCTCTAGCCTGCACCCCACAATCATGATCCCGTGTATTTGTGGGTGTGAAAACTAGGCCAGTGGGCTGACATTCATTCTGCTATTCAGGTGCTATTCAGCCACTGTAAGTGATCTATTCTGAAAGAGTGCTTTGCATTGCTGGCCTAATAATGTGTAAAAAAAGGCACATTAAAGGCCAACTTTGGTCTCACCTCACCCCCCTCCATTGCAGCACTCTTGTAGCTTAAAAAAAACCTCACATTTTTGTAAATATTTTATATCTTTTCCTGTGACAACACTGAAGAAATGACACTTTGCTACAATGTAAAGTAGTGAGTGTACAGCTTGTATAACAGTGTTAATTTGCTGTCCCCCTCAAAATAACACAACACACAGCCATTAATGTCTAAACCGTTGGCAACAAAAGTGAGTACACCCCTAAAAGAAAATGTCCAAGTTGGGCCCAATTTGTAATTTTCCCTCCCCGTTGTCATGTGACTCGTTAGTGTTACAAGGTCCCAGGTGTGAATGGGGAGCAGGTGTGTTAAATTTGGTGTTAACGCTCTCACTCTCTCAACATGGCACCTTATGGCAAAAACTCTGAAAAAAAGAATTGTTGCTCTACATATGGCCAGGCTATAAGAAGGTTGCCAAGAACCTGAAACTGAGCTGTAGCATGGTGGCCAAGACCATACAATGGTTTAACAGGACAGGTTCCACTCAGAACAGGCCTAGCCACGGTCGACTATAGAAGTTGAGTTTATGTGCTCAGCGTCATATCCAGAGGTTGTCTTTTGGAAATAGATTTATGAGTGCTGCCAGCATTGCTGCAGAGGTTAAAGGGGTGGGGGGTCAGCCTGTCAGTGCTCTGACCATACGCCACACACTGCATCAAAGTGGTCTGCATGGCTGTCGTCCCAGAAGGAAGCCTCTTCTAAAAATAATGCACAAGAAAGCCCGCAAACAGTTTGCTGAAGACAAGCAGACTAAAGACATGGATTACTTGAACCATGTCCTTTGGTCTGATGAGACCAAGATAAACGTATTTGGTTCAGAAGGTGTCAATTGTGTGTTGCAGCAACCAGGTGAGGAGTACAAAAACAAGTGTGTCTTGCCTTCAATCAAGCATGGTAGTGGGAGTGTCATGGTCTGGGGCTGCATGAGTGTGCTGGAACTGGGGGGGCTACAGTTCATTGAGGAAACCATGAATGCCAACATGTACTGTGACATACTGAAGCAGAGCATGATCCCCTCCCTTCTGAGACCGGGCCGCAGGGAAGTATTCCAACATGATAACGACCCCAAACACACCTCCAAGATGACCACTGCCGAGCTAAAGAAGCTGAGGGTAAAGGCCAAGCATGTCTCCAGGCCTAAACCCTATTGAGCATCTGTGGGGCATCCTCAAATGGAGGGTGGAGGAGAGCACGGTCTCTAACATCCACCAGCTCTGTGATGTCATTATGGAGGAGTGGAAGAGGACTCCAGTTGCAATCTGTGAAGCTCTGGTGAACTCCATGCCCAAGAGGATTAATGCAGTGCTGGAAAATAATGGTGGCCACACAAAATATTGACACTTTTGGCCCAATTTGGACATTTTCACTTAGGGGTGTACTCACTTTTATTGCCAGCGGTTTAGACATTAATGGCTGTGTGTTGAGTTATTTTGAGGGGACAGCAAATTTACACTGTTATACAAGCTGTACACTCACTACTTTACATTGTATAAAAGTGTAATTTATTCAGTGTTGTCACATTAAAAGATAATAAAATATTTACAAACGTGTGAGAGGTGTACTTACTTTTGTGAGATATTGTACCTTAAGTCTAAATGTCTTCAGTTTAGGGACATCACAGCTCCTTTTCCCCTTCTTCTGTCCCTGCAGTGGATGGATCCCAAATGCAGAAGAGAATGGCACTACACTCTCCAGCCTGCTCTTCAGAGTGGATTCTTAATGCCTTGGGTTCACAAGAAGTGGGTTGAATAATGATTAGCATTAAAAAACTGAGAACACAAGCAGCACCAGGGGTAAGTGAGTTTCTTTTGGTGGTATTTGATCACCTTGTGCGATTTTTATATTTTTTGCGCTATAAACAAAAAAGAGCGACAATTTTGAAAAAAAAAAAAAAAAAAAACAATATTTTTCCCATTCTGCTATATGACATTCTCAAAAAATTAAAAATCAAAATGTTTTAACATTTTAGGCTAATTTGTTTTCTGCTACATATTTTTGGTAAAAAAAAATCACAATAAGCGTATTTTGATTGGTTTGCACAAAAGTTATCGCGTCCACTAACTGCGTGAAAGATTTATGTCATTTTTATTGTTTTGTTTTTTTTTTTTTACTAGTGATGGCGGCGATCTGCAATTTTTTGCGGGATTGCAACACTGCGGCGGACAGATCGGACCCCTAACTGACATTTTTGACACTTTTGGGGGTACCAGTGACATTACTACAGTAACCAGTGCTAAAAATATGCACTGTTACTGTAATAATGACACTGGCAGGGAAGGGGTTAACCCTATGGGTGATCAATGGGTTAAATATGGGGAGTGATTATAACTGTGGGGGGGGGGCGTGGCTTGGGAAATGACCCTAGAGACATGTGATCCTATATAGAAGGATCACATGAGCTCTGTGATCATTTCAGGGAGAAGAGCGGTCGGCTGTGCCTAGGGGAGTGATTTTAACTGTGTGTGGGGGGGGGGGGGGCGTGGCTTGTGAAATGACCATAGAGACATGTGATCCTATATAGAAGGGTCACATGAGCTCTGTGATCATTTCAGGGAGAAGAGCGGTCGGCTGTGTTTACAACAGCCAACCATCCTTCTCCCATAGCGGGGAACGATCGTGGGTGTCAGGCGGCAATCGGAGCTGCCTGACCCGTGCATCGGCTTCCCCGCTGCCGAGTGGGGGCGGGAGCGCGCCGCCGGCGGCACGCGCTCGCCCCCTAGCTTACCACAAGTGACCGACGTAGACTTACACCGGTTTGCACAGGAGAGCCACCTTGCCGCAGTAAATAGGCGGCGGATGGTCGGGAAGTGGTTAATGATACCCAATGTATGCCACCAAAAAAGAGTAAAAAGTAATTTAGTAATGTTTAGCACAAAACTAAAAAAAAAACAGGTTTCATCTGTGCTTTCATCTGGCATCTAGATATGTTTAGGTAACACTGAGATTAGTGCCATATGTGGAAACTCAGAAGGAAGCATTTCTTCTTTGCTTTTCCAGTAAAGCACACATTTTAAACCTACACCAGCCCATTCCAATTCATGGTCCAGATGAACAAGATTAAAGCATAAGCTTTGTAAAACATTAAAGAAAATCTTCACAAAGGGAGAGTACATACAATCAATATGAAGTGCTGCTTGTGCTGACAGCTGTGTATGTAGTTGGAATCTTCTGTCCTCTGATCCCTACCCCCGCAGCTATATTCTTCCAATGGCAGGAGGGTTAATAGAGCCAAGGGACCTGTTACAGGCACTCATCAACAGTGCCAACTGTGCCTGCCATTTCCACCCCCTCCTCCTCCATTCATTGATACTATACTATAGCTTCCATCAATAAAAAAAGATCTCTGAATGGAGTATGGGTGGATGAACAGTCCACCCCCTCTATTCATAGATCCCTTTTCATTAATTGAAGCTATAATACAGCTTCTATGAATGTAGAGGGGCAGAAAGGGTAGGCATAGTCGGTGCTCTCGATGAATGTCTGTGACAGGTCCTTCGGGTCTATTAAAGCGTTTGTTACCCCAGCATTTCATATTCCTGATATGTGCCTGCTCCACCATGTTCTTGTATGAGAAAGTATCCAGTTATCATTGTATTGCTTCCTTTATGTGAAATGCCCGGTTGTTCCTGCTAGTCCCTCTTCTTTCCTACTAAAAACTGACCACACCAAGAAGGAGAGCACACCGTGGTCAGTTTTCTAGCCCTGCTGGGGACTCAGTGTACTCTCCTCCAATGAACAGACTTGTCTGGACACGCCCCTAATGCACAGCCATTCACTGGCTCAGTGTACTATTGCTTCTCCTCCGCCAGCTCTAATGCAGCTGAGAACAGAGGGAATGTGATCAGTAATAAAAAAGGTATTTTTTTTTTTTATATCTATACAAAAATGTTTTGCCTGTCATTTCATGTCTATTTTAAACTGAATGGGTTGTTTTACAATCATTTACATTTACTGAATGGGAATTTTTACAATCATTAGGTCCTGTGGCACTGGAATATTATGGCTGCAGGGGTGAAGGGTCAATCAAGGGATAGAGGATTTCAACCAAATCTGCAGCCATCAGCGCAAGGTATCCTTTGCCTTAATTGTAAATACTGTTCCCATAGGTGTGTGCAGCCTATTGCTATAGTGTGTGCACCTCAAAGCTCAAACCTTTCTCTTTAGCCTCAGCTATATGGGACAGTGAGTGAATGGGAAGTGCTCTGTGCTGAGCGGCTTCCTGTTCATTCACAAACTGAAGCACAGTATATACAGTTTAGTATGCTTCAGTTATGAATGGACACAGTGAGTGGGTATGTTCACTGTGTTCATTTACAAAATGAAGGGGCTGGTAAATTACATATTTACTAGCCCCATCCCCGCTCTCCATCCTGAAACATACCCTGCAGCAGCTGGGGGGTGAGGAGAGGAGGGAAGCCTGCAGCACTGCAGAGTGGGGGAAAGCCCGGGCAGTAGGGGAATCGGCACCGCACATAGTAATTAGGGTGTGCCCAGGCACACCTGGCACATCCCCTGTGCATGCCTCAGACTGTTCCTTGTCCTGATTTTTTTGAAAAATGCTTTGACTAAACATAAGGGGTTTTCTCAGCACACCTTCCTGTCTACATGCCAGAGCTAAGGTCAGATGGATTACAGGAAGTAAATGCTACAAGATTCATCTGCCCTTACTCAAGATGCCCACGGCCAAAAATGCTGGAGGGTGTTTTTCAAAGTGATTTCTCAGCAAAATAAAGCATGGAGACCTGGATGGATGGGTAAGCTTGATTTGAATATTAAAAAACAAATGAAATAGAATTTTTGATTTGTGGTGATTAGATGCAGTGTAGGACGCTTATTCTTTTCTAGTTATAAACACGTCAAGTTACTGTATATACCTTTTGTTTTTCATCTTTCATTGCTTTACATTGTGTACACAACATGGTAAGAGGTTAGAATATATAGATACATTTCCAGAATTATTGAGTATTTATTAGTATGTATTGTCTCCATCAAGCTGAGTGCAAACACATTTCTTCTTGGCTGGCTAACGGCTGTGTGTAACAATAATTGACAAATAAATCCATAAGAAAACTGCCTGACCATGGAAAATATACTCTGACAAGATCTGTAGATGCTGACAAACATGCACTGTAAAATGCTTCTATTGTTTAGATACATCTCAGGTATAGTTTCCTGGAATTGGACCGTATTGTATATCAGAGATGTCCCCCCGCTCAGGAACCCACGCTGCTCAGCTTTTTGCAGAGTTTGCAGAGTTTCTCTGTGAAAGCAATTCCAGTCTGGATATCCATTGCTTTAACATGTATCTAATCTCAGGATCACAAATGTAATATTTTGCAGCTAGCCAGCATTAGATGGGGTTTTAGCATTACCTCTCTATTTTGATGGATTTATGTCCTTATTTTTCATCATCAACCTAGTTCCTGTCCTAAGGGACATGTGGAGGAGCAGTGTTACATAGTTACATAGTAGTTGGGGATGAATAAAGACAATAGTCCATCCAGTTCAACTTGTGTAGGTGTGTGTGAACGTATTCATTTCCCATACCCCTGAATGTTTTGATCTTTGAGATGTACGTCCAAGAGTTTTTGAAAGGAGCCATACTCCCCGCAGTTACCACCATTTGTGGTAGAGAATTTCACAATCTTATAGCCCTTACTGTAGAAAAAAAACCTTGTGCAGCCTGAGGGTAAATCCCTTCTCCTCTAATCGCATTGAATGGCCTCATGTCCTCTTACATTCCTTTGCGACTGAATAGTTTTTTTTCTATGCTGAGATCACCGTTGAGGTATTTGTAAATCGCTATCATGTCCCCTCTCACGCATCTCTTCTCCAGGGAGAATAAATCAAGCGCTTGTAAACCCTCTTCGCAGGGCCGGTGCTAGACTGTTTTACGCCCTAGGCAAGATCAGCTACTTGCGCCCCCCCAAAAAAAATAAATAAAAAGGGAAGGGGTTAAAAACTGCTCTATGTCATATCCAGTGACCCTGATCTGATGGTTCCTCCATGTAATGCTGATCCCAGTGTTCCTCTATGTCACATCAGGGGTCCCTGATGTTCCTCCATGTCATACCCGGAGACCCTGATGTTTTTCCATGTCACACCTGGGGACCCTGATGTTCCTCCATGTCACACCTGGGGACCCTGATGTTCCTCCATGTCACACCTGGGGACTTCAATCCCCCATGGCACACCCAGGGATCCCAATTCCTCATGGCACACCTGGTGACCCCAAACCCCTGTTACACTTGTGACCCTTCTCCCCCATGTCACACCAGGTGACTCTGATTCCCCATGGCATACCTGGTGACCGCAATTCTCTTTCACACCAGGGATACTCCATGTCACACCCAGGGACCCTGATTCCCTGTTCTGGGGACACTTACTGGGCAGTATGAAGAGAGTGGCCTGCACTCTGCCCTCCTTCACCGTGATCCTGCTTATTCCTTCTCCCAGGACGCTCCTCTCCTGGACCACAGTGCTCACCACAGCTCCAACCGGCTCCTGGTGGAGGGAGAAGCAGCAGTCAGAGAGCTCCGCACCTCCTTCATCACCAATATCCTCAGACCATTCTGTTGCCTTGTCGCTTTTGCTCCAGTAAAGGTGCCACCCTCCAGTGCCGAGCTCCGGCTCAGGTTCAGCTCTCCTCCACTCCCTGCTTAATACCGATCCAGGGAAATGAACGGCTGCCCACCAGCTCAGATTAGAGATTCACTTCCCGCCCAGGGATTAGGCCGCTCAGCTCCAGACGAAGAGGATCATTATGCAGTTAGCACTCCGATGGGCTTCTTTCCTGTCCCTTGGGGCTCCCCCAACAATGGTGGAAAGCCAGGGCCTGGTAGTTCTGCCACTGCCCCAGACACCTGGCATCTTCCTCTGTCCCTTCTTCCTCCCCCACTGCCGCCCCTTTCCTCAGCTCACAAGGATCATTCATGACGGAGAGTGAGTGCTGACTCGTGGCAGCGCCCCTAGATGGCAATGCGCTCTAGTTTGCCTAGTGGAAGCACCAGCCCTGCCTCTTCGTACTTAAGGTCTTCCAATCCCCTAATTTGTTTAGTTGCCCTTCTCTGGACTCTCTCCAGTTCCAACACATCCTTTCTGAGGATTGGTGATCAGAACTGGGCAGAGTACTCCAGATGTGGTCAGATCATGGTTTTATAAAGTGGTAGGATTATAGTTTTATCTCTGGAATACATCCCCTTCCTTATGCATGCTAATATTCTGCGGGGCGTTGGCAGCTGCAGCTTGACATTGCATGCTATTGCCAAGTCTATCTTTTACTAAGACTCCCAGATCTTTCTCCATTTTTGATTCCCCCAGAGGTTCCCCCCCAAAGCATATTTTGCATTTACGTTTTTAGTCCCCAAGTACAATACCTTACACTTCTCCACATTAAACTCCATTTGCTATGTAGTTGCCCACTGTTATTTTGTTCAGGTCATTCTGTAAGATTTCTACATCATGATGTGAAGTTATTGCCCTGCTTAGTTTTGTGTCATCTCCAAAAATGTAGATTGAGCTAATGATCC